>NW_026652284.1:915423-977332 GCF_009828535.3 Hylobates moloch
GGACCATTGGGGGTGCATAGTGTGTGCTGGACAGACTCTGGGAGAACACTGCAGACACTGCCTGTCCAGGCACTGCGCATCTCATGGGTTACCGACATGTGAACATGTGTTGGCCACCTGGCACAGCGCAGAGCCAGACGGGGCGGAGAGGCCAGTGTAGTCCTGTCTCACACACACACACACAGGCACGTGCACATGCAGGGTGGGGTCTGGCTCCTCTCTGACCAGGGGCCCAGGCCCTGCCTCATCTCAGAAGCCCTGGAGGCCCTGACTGGCCCTCCAGACCCCAATCCAGAGCTCCTGCTTCTGCTGGCCTGGCAGCCCCCACTAGGGGGGATGGCGCTGCCCTGTCTATGCGCCAGGTGGAGATGAGGAGTGGGGACTGGAGTCAGAAAGACCCTTCCGAGCCTCGTAGCCTCCCTGCTCAGACGGCCATGGGGACACAGCGTGAGCAGAGCCATGTGCCCGGTGGTGGAGCTCCTGGCCAGGCTGCCTGGAGGCCTGTGCGGCCCACACACCCGAGGGGAGCCATCCCCACCTGGTGTCCCCAGGCCCTGAAGCTTCTGGCTCGCTCTAGCACCTCCCCAGAGTACCTTGGAGCAGGCTTGGGCAGCGGGACAGCCTCACGGACCGGAGCTAGGCCTGTCCCAGGACCCCAGAGCCTCCAGCGCAGGACGGGGAAGGCAGTGGCTGGGCTTACTGGGGCCCTTGTGTCTCCGCAGCTGGCCCTGGCACTCAGCTCAGTGGGGCCACCCTGAGCCACAGAGCCGAGCGGTGTCCAGGCCAGACGCTTCCTGGACTTGGCTGGATGGGCCTGGCACAGTCAGTCTTCAGCAGGTCACACTGGGGGCTGGGGTGCGTGCAGCCATCAGAGGCAAGAAGGGCAAGTCTTCCCCAGGGCCCCAGACCCCACGCGGGGCCCATGGACATGCTACAGTACTTGCCTTTTGGGCAGATCACCTGGGCCTGTGGCTCCCCAGAGGCCCTGCCACCTGGAGGGGTGACAGCACAGACCCACTCAGCACAACCCTGCCTGCAAACAGGGCCAGGCAGGGCCTGAGCACCCCGTTCTCTGAGTCCTGCTGCCCCAGCAGCCCAAACTCAAACTCAGCTCCAAGGCTACACTGAGACGTGCCAGGATGGGTGTATCCGGGGAGAAGGGTGCAGTGTCAGAGCACCCTGGGAGGGGCTTGTCCGAGCCACCGAGCAGGTAGGGCGGGGCACTGGTGGCTGAGGGACACGACAGGCCCAGGGTGGGGAGGCCTGAGTGAGTGCAGGCTGGGCCCTGCTGAGGCCGCTCTTTGCACACAGGCTGCAGCCCAGACGCCCCCCAGGCCGGGGCCACCATCAGCACCACCGCAGCCGCCCAAGGAGGGGCACCAGGAGGGGCTGGTGGAGCTGCCCGCCTCGTTCCGGGAACTGCTCACCTTCTTCTGCACCAATGCCACCATCCACGGCGCCATCCACCTGGTCTGCTCCCGTGGGAACCGCCTCAAGACGACGTCCTGGGGGCTGTTGTCCCTGGGAGCCCTGGTCGCGCTCTGCTGGCAGCTGGGGCTCCTCTTTGAGCGTCACTGGCACCGCCCGGTCCTCATGGCTGTCTCTGTGCACTCAGAGCGCAAGCTGCTCCCGCTGGTCACCCTGTGTGACGGGAACCCACGCCGGTGAGGGCCGGGGCTGTCGGTGGGAGGGGCGGCCGCCCCAGCTCCTCGCCCCTGTGACCGTCTCTAACCAAAGCCCCACTGGCCCCTGTAGCTGAGGAGGGGGCCCGGTGTGGTCAGTGCCACCCTGGAGGGCCACCCAGGCACTTGGGAGCCTGGGAGGAGAGGTGGGGGAGGGCGAGGCTCTCCAGAAGGCGTGAAGGTGGGAGGGGCTGTGAGTGGGCCGGGCTCCGGGGCCGACCTCACCAGCAGCCACGGCCTCCAACTCCAGCTCTGGGTCCAGCTCACCCCACTGGGCGTCCTGAGTGGGGGAGGGGCTGCTGTCCCGACAGCACACACTGGGATGCTGGGGCCAGTGTGTGTGAGGCCCCGGGCCGGCAACTCTGACTCCAGGGCCCCGCTTCCCAGGCCGAGTCCGGTCCTCCGCCATCTGGAGCTGCTGGACGAATTTGCCAGAGAGAACATTGACGCCCTGTACAGTGTCAACTTCAGCAGAACCGGCCTCTCCGCCGCTGTCCCCCGCCGCGAGCCCCACTTCCACCTGGACCAGGAGATCCGTTTGCAGAGGCTGAGCCACTCAGGCAGCCGGGTCAGAGTGGGGTTCAGACTGGTGAGTGTCCCAGCCGGGGCCTGCGGCCGCCAGGGCCTCAAGTAGGGAGCACGGCCCTGCGCTGCTGGTACCTCAAGTGGGGAGCACGACCCCGGGCTGCTGGTGTGGGGCTGCGGCCGCCAGGGCCTCGAGTGGGGAGCGGGGCCCGGGCTGTGGCCACAGATCTGACCCCCCCTCCCCTCTCCCAGTGCAACAGCACGGGCGGCGACTGCTTCTACCGCAGCTACGCATCAGGCGTGGCAGCCGTCCAGGACTGGTACCACTTCCACTATGTGGATATCTTGGCCCTGCTGCCTGCGGCGTGGGAGGACAGCCACGGGAGCCAGGACGACCACTTCGTCCTCTCCTGCAGTTACGATGGCACGGACTGCCAGGCGCGGTGAGTGTGGCGGGCAGGGGCCACTCCTTCCGTCCCACCCCGCAGAGCATGGCCACACCCCTGGGGTACCTCTGGCTGAATGCTGGGAGCCACCCAAGGCTGGCCAGGAGGAACCTTCCACAGAGACAGGGCAGGCCATGGCCCCTCAGGCCAGTGTGACGGGCACGGGTGGCCGACATTCAAGGTCTGAGCTTGGTTTCTCATTCCAGACAGTTCCGGACCTTTCACCACCCCACCTACGGCAGCTGCTACACGGTCGATGGCATCTGGACAGCTCAGCGCCCCGGCATCACCCACGGTGAGTGCCAGCCCCTGGCCGGTGCGGGGACAGGGGACAGGTCAGGTGGCCTCACACCAGCCCTTGGCCTCCCAGGAGTCGGCCTGGTCCTCAGGGTTGAGCAGCAGCCTCACCTCCCTCTGCTGTCCACGCGGGCCGGCATCAAGGTCATGGTTCACGGCCGTAACCACACGCCCTTCCTGGGGCACCACAGCTTCAGTATCCGGCCAGGGACGGAGGCCACCATCAGCATCCGAGAGGTGAGCTGGCCTCTGCAGCCAACCTCCGGCCCGGGCCTCCTGCCCGGCCTGGGCTTTGGAGGGTGGGGACAGGGCCCATGGAACTGAAGCGTCCCCTCCCAGGATGAGGTGCACCGGCTCGGGAGCCCCTACGGCCACTGCATGGCAGGCAGGGAAGGCGTGGAGGTGGAGCTGCTATACAACACCTCCTACACCAGGCAGGTGAGGCAGGGCTGGCAGGGGGTGTGGGGGCAGGTGAGGCAGGGCTGGCAGGGGGTGTGGGGGCAGGTGAGGCAGGGCTGGCAGGGGGTGTGGGGGCAGGTGAGGCTGGGCTGGCCGGGGGGGGGGGGGGGGGGGAAGGGGGGAGGGGTCTGGGAGAGTACTAGAGGGCCTGGGAACGGGGCAGTCCCCGTGGAGGCCCCCACTCCGTCCCGTGTCCCCGCTCCATCCCCGTGTCTCTGCTCCGTCCCCCGTGTCTCTGCTCCATCTTGTGTCTCTGCTCCGTCCCCCGTGTCCCCGCTCTGTCCCCTGGGTCTCCGCTCCATCCCATGTCCCTGCTCATCCCCTGTGTCCCCAGGCCTGCCTGGTGTCCTGCTTCCAGCAGCTGATGGTGGAGACCTGCTCCTGTGGCTACTACCTCCACCCTCTGCCGGCGGGGGCTGAGTACTGCAGCTCTGCCCGGCACCCTGCCTGGGGTGAGTCCTGCTCACTGCCTCCCACTCTGCCAGCCACGAGCAGGGGTCACGGTGAGCCTCACGCATGCCTCTGACCCCTCCCCAAGGACACTGCTTCTACCGCCTCTACCAGGACCTGGAGACCCACCGGCTCCCCTGTACCTCCCGCTGCCCCAGGCCCTGCAGGTGAGATGGGGGTGTTGGGGTCGGGGCCAGGGGTCATTGCCCCAGGTAGCATGGCAGGTGACACCCGGCTGTCTCTTCCAGGGAGTCTGCATTCAAGCTCTCCACTGGGACCTCCAGGTGGCCTTCCGCCAAGTCAGCTGTGAGTCCCCAAAGTGGTGGGGTGGGGGTGTGGACAGCCAGGCAGACCCCACAGGTCCCACAGAGCCCACCCAAGACAAGGGCAGGGCCGGGGCTGACCCAGCCTATGCCCCATGGTCTCTGCCCCCACATCCACCCGTGGTACCCGGGATGGCCGGGGACATGGGGGAGCTGTGGCCACAGCAAACCTTCCATGTGCAGAGCTGGACTCTGGCTGCGCTAGGTGAACAGGGGTTGCCGCGTCAGAGCCACAGACAGAGGTGGGTGCACCCTTGCCCTCCAGAGAGGCCCAGCCCCTCTCCCCTCAAAGCCCCCTCCCCATCATGAAGGTCTGGGCCAACGCCCTCATGCCTCTATCCTGCCCCAGGAGCAACCTGGCCAAAGTCAACATTGTCTACCAGGAGCTCAACTACCGCTCAGTGGAGGAGGCGCCCGTGTATTCGGTGAGCCTCGGCCCCCTGCCTGGGCTAGGGTGGGGGCAGCGCCAGTGGCTGGCCCTGCACAGAAGGGGCACAGGGGCCTGGGACCGCCCCTCATGCCCCCACCCCACCTGCAGGTGCCGCAGCTGCTCTCGGCCATGGGCAGCCTCTGCAGCCTGTGGTTTGGGGCCTCCGTCCTCTCCCTCCTGGAGCTCCTGGAGCTGCTGCTCGACGCTTCTGCCCTCACCCTGCTGCTAGGTGGCCGCCGGCTCCACAGGGCGTGGTTCTCCTGGCCCAGAGCCAGCCCTGCCTCAGGGGCGTCCACCATCAAGCCAGAAGCCAGTCAGATGCCCACGCCTGCAGGTGGGACGTCAGACCACCTGGGGCCCAGCAGGCCTCATCTCCCACGGATGATGCTTCCAGGGGTTCTGGCGAGAGTCTCAGCTGAAGAGAGTTGGGCTGGGACCCAGCCCCTTGAGACTCTGGACACCTGAACCAGACCTGCCAGGGCTGTGCGATCTCTTGGCCTGATCCTTGGAGCTGTGGCAGCAGCAGGCTCCCCAGCGGCCCAGGGTGGGCCAGACCAGCGGCTGCAGGGCCTTCCCAGGTCATCCAGCGGCCCAGGAAGCAGCACACACGGCCATGGAGAGGCAGGCACCAGGCATGTCGGCGCCTCTGGTCAACCACCCTGGGGTGGGTCTCAAGGAGGCCCAGGGCGGAGGGGGGTTCCCGCGTGCACACAAGTGCAGCTGGACGTGCTGACACGCTGTGATGTGCCCGTGCTCCCTGTGTCTGTCTGTGCATGTCCACACGTCTGATGCACCTGTGTACGTGTGTCAAGCCTAGCCACCTCAGCTGCAGAGAGGCAGAAGGCAAGGCGGGCCCCACGGACACACTTGGGCTGCTCTGAAATAAAGCTGTTGATTCCACCTGGTGGCCAGTGTGTGCCTGTGTGCCCCTCCAGCCACCCCATGCCCGGTGAGCTGAAACCCTGACTGACTGCACCGGGCGCCTCCCTGAACGCAGGGCCCGAGACAGGACCAGCCCCAACCTAGCCTTGCCGGTTCACGTCCACCCCTCTTCCCACCAGGGGACTCAATCTAGGACACAGAAGGGTGGAAGAGCGAGACAATGGGGGCCAGGGGTGTCAGGAGCCAGATTTTGTCAAACAAGCCCCAGGCCCCCATCAGGCCCCTTGCGGCCTGTTGGAGTCTGACTCGAGTGCTACCCGGCTCCAGAATGCCCCTCAGGGAGGGCGGGGACACAGACACTCCCCGGAGACAGAGCAGAGCGAGGCACGGGAGCCCAGGAGCAGGCGGTGGGCGCAAGCGGTTTATTCAAAGCGAGGGGTTGGGGGGGAGGTGAGACCCGCCAGCAGGGGCCTGGGGCAGGAGGCGGGGCCAAGCTCACACAGGGAGAGGGGCAAGAATCAATTCTGTTCTTCAGGGTCACAGGCAGCAGGCAAGAGAGTTGGGGGGCCGGGTCCAGCGCCCACTGTGCCCTCAGGGAGCCTCCCCAGGGCAGCATTGCATAGTGACCAGCCGACTGGCCTTAGCCTGACCTGCGCCGAGTTGGGGAGGCCCCGCCTCCCTACCGGGCGCCTTTGGGGAAGGGGTGCGTGAAGGCATTGGCAGGCCCTGATATGAGCCAAGGGACCCCTGGACCCAAGGGGGAGGCTGGTCAGGGGCAGGGCTGGGGCTCAGGCGTCCTCAAGAGTCCACAGAGAAAAGACGCAAGACAAAGTCAGACAAGGCCTATAGCAAACCCACTCGGTCCACTACAAAGAACATGAGATGCGGGCTGCAAAGTGGCAAAGTGGCTTTATGCGCAGGCTCTGGGCCGAGTACCGGGAGAAGGTGCCTCCGGAGGAGGCCGGGACGCGGCTGGGGCTGTCTGGCACGGGGACCTTCGTGGCCAGCCACGTGGCCTTGGGACGCCCGCGTCCAGCCAGGGCTGAGGACCCAGGCCAGAGCCCCTCCCGCCCAGCACCCGCGACGCCAGCCTGGATGCTGGGGTCACTAAGTGAGGTACTCGTTGGTTCCCTGGATGGGCCACCCTTTCTGCCCTGGGAGGAGGCTCTGGGGTGTGCAGGAGGGACCCAGCTAACAGGTCAGAGTTCTGGGCAGAAGTGGGGCACAAAGTAACACAGGCCCTGAGGACAGAGGGATACAGGTGACACGGGCCTTGAGAGTGGCTTGTGACATGAGCAACCCAGGCCCCTGAAAAGGGGTGACCTGAAGACAGAGGTTCCCCAGGTGGGGCAAGGGGCACCTGACGATGCAGCATCCCCGCAGGGAAACGTGAGGCTTCAAGAGACTCAGTGCGGGGCCCTCGCTCTCCTCCTGGGCGAGCGGGGCCGCGGCACCCCGGCACTGGGGCTGCTGGGCATCGACCCGCGGGTCACAGGCGGGGCCGCGGCCGGGCGGGCGCCAGGAACTTCGGAGCATGCGGGGCATCGGGCCGGGCGGGGTGGCAGCTGCCCGGCCTGCCCGGCCCTAACTCTCTTCCAGGTGGAGGCTGATGAACTCCTGGATGCACCTGCGGAACTGGAGCTCCGTGGGGCTGCTGCCCGCCAGGGCGCCAGGGGGACCCGGGGCAGCCTCGGCCTCGCGCATCTCCTCCGCCATGCGCGCCAGACGGAGCCTACGGGGAGGCACAGCGTGAGACACCCCTGCCCTGGAGGCCCCGCCCCTGCCCTGGAGCTGCCGTGGAGGCCCCGCCCAGCCCCGAGGGCCTGGCCGCGCTCACAGTGTCACGATGTCAGCGTTGGCCGCCTGCACTGCGATGGCCAACGGGTCCCGCTGCTCTTGGTCCAGGGCGTGCTGGTCCGCGCCCCGCTTCAGGAACAGGCAAACCTGGCTGAGGGGCGAGGGCAGAGGAGCGCGTCGGGGCCCGGCGGGGCTTGGGCAGGAAGGGCGGGGCGAGTGTGGTCGCGGGGCGTGGCTGGGCCGGGGTAGGCGTGGTCGGGGAGCGGGGCGGGGCGTGGGTTGCGCGCCTCACCCGGTGCGGCCCAGCAGCGTGGCGTGGTGCAGGGGCGCCCGGCCGCGGCTGTCTCTTTGGTTCACGTCCGCTCCGTTTTGCAGCAGGAACTCACATACGATCAAGGAGCCCTGGGGAGCCGGGGCAACTCAGACGGAGCCGCGGTACCGGCCCCTCTCAGCGCCTCTGCACTCTGACCCCGGCCTTGGGCGCCCCCAGCAGGGACCGAACTTGGTCCCGACAGCGGACAGGCGGCCCTTGCGTGGGGGCCACAGAAGATGCAAACGCGGGCCGGGCGCGGTGGCTCACGCTTGTAATCCCAGCACTTTGGGAGGCCGAGGCGGGCGGATCACGAGGTCAGGAGATCGAGACCACGGTGAAACCCCGTCTCTACTAAAAATACAAAAAAAAAAATAGCCGGGCGTGGTGGCGGGCGCCTGTAGTCCCAGCTACTTGGAGGCTGAGGCAGGAGAATGGCGTGAACCCGGGAGGCGGAGCTTGCAGTGAGCCGAGATTGCGCCACTGCACTCCAGCCTGGGCGACAGCGAGACTCCGTCTCAAAAAAAAAAAAAAAAGAAGATGCAAACGCGAGTGTGCACCTGTGTCCTGCGCGCAGCCCCCGTGGCTCGCTCACCCCTAGCACGGCCTGCACCAGCGGCGTCTTGCCCTCATCCTCCGCGTCCGCCCAGTTGACCTCGGCCCCGTGGGCCAGCGCCGCCGCCAGCGCAGGAAGGTCGCGGGCACGCGCTGCGCGGTGCGCCAAGAGCCCCGGGTGCAGCTCGCGTACGTCCGCCAGGCCCCAGGCCTCGGCCTCAGCGTCCCCGTCTGCCTCACCGCTGGACTCCTCCGACTCCGCACCCTCTGTGGGGAGAGGGCGGTCAGGGAAAGCGACCCCCGGGGCTGCCCAGGGACTGGGCAGGGGCTTCGGGCGAGGGCAAGGCGCCACCCACCCTCCTCAGTGACGCTGTCCACCACAGAACCCGAGCCGAAAACCAGGACGTCTGAGCTGCCATCCGAGCTGCCCCCAAGGCCACTGTCGCTACTCAGACCTGCAGGTCCGCAGGGAAGGGGGTCCTGAGGGTGGGAGGCCCAGACTCTGTCCAGAGCCCTGGGGCAAGGCTGGAACCCCACCCACCCTCCAGGGCCACCCCTAGGGACAGGACCAGCTCCCACCCAGGGCCAGGGGGAGCCAGCCGCAGGCTAGGAGCAAAGGAGAGAAAACCAAATAACAGCTCAAAGGTGCCAGGGGTAGCCCCCTAAAGCCCAGGCCCACCGGGAAGCCCTTCCCTCCCACTCGCCACCTTACCCGGCATCCCCCGCAGTGGGCCCCCCAGCCCCGTCTGTGGCTGGCCCAGGCTGAAACGTCTCCACCCAACGGGCAGCATGGCCCCAGAAGGGCCCCAGGCCGAGGGCCGGCTGGCAGCGCCCTCTGCTGCCCCACCCCAGGCCACCCGCTGTGTGCACACACCCGGGTGCACACAGCCCACACACACATTTGCACAGCTCACCCCTGACAGTCAGGGCCTTGGCCTCCAGCTCTGTGGCCAGGAGGCCCCCGCCCCTCCAGATGCTGCTCCATCCCCTGGCAAGGGCCATCCACACTCAGGCACCCTCCAGGCCAGCCTCCTTGGCCCTGCCCTGCCACCTGGCTGGGCCCACCCCACACTTACTGCGAGGGCCAGCCCCCGCGGCCCCTGCGTCGAAGTAAGAGAAGAGCGAGTCCAGCTCGTCGGGGCAGAAGAGGGAGTCTCGGCGGAACTTACGATCCAGGGTGCCCACTGCAGGGGCAGTGCGTGTTCAGAGTGGGGAACAGGCCCGGGGTGGGGCGGGGAACCCCAGGTCACGCTGGGAGTCTGCGGAGCCTGAGGTGTCCCCCGAGCCCTGCCACCAGCCCCTTGACGGAGTCCATCCCCGACCAAGGCAAGCCCCTCCCAGCCCTGCCGGGGCATGGCCTCCCACCTGAGGACAGCGCGGCCACACAGGGCAGAACGGGCTCAAGCCGGACCTTGCGGCGGGCAGTGGGGGCGCGGGGAGAGCTGTGGGGCCGCGGGCACTTCTGCGCCCTCCAGCGTCTTGGGGCCTCCAGGGCTGGTGCCCTGGGCGCCTTCCGCAGAAATTTCTTTTCCACGTATTTGTCCTTGATCCAGGCCTCCTTGTCCTGCCTGGACCAGGGGTGAACATGAGGCTGCGCCCCCAGGCTGGGGGTCCCTGACTGATCCAGACTGTACCCCACCTCACCGGGAGCTGCTGGCTGTGGGTTTCCTGCTGCCTGGACCCTCACACCGGGCCTCATAGATCTGATTTACAGTGCTGTTTCCAAGCTCACACATCAGCTAGCGGGAGACAGGGCGTGCAGGCATCAGTGCAAACCTGCAGACCCCAGCTCCCGCCCCCAAAAAGGGGGTCCCATGGCCTCCAGGAGTCCCACACGCACCTTTAGCAGCTCTGGCTCCCACGAGTCCAGTGTCAGGGACCGGACCTTGGAGCAGTGGACACCCAGGCTCCTGGAGGGGAGAGGTCGGGGTGAGTCCGGGTGAGGCAAGGCCCCCAGCTCCAGCCCAACCCCCATCCCCGGCCCAGCCCTCAGGGGCCCACCTGTGGATGCCGGAGCACTCGATGCAGAGCAGCACGCCCAGGTTGATGCTGGCCCAGCGGGGGTCTGGCTGGCCGCAGTCGCCACACTGGCTGTTGCCGGCCACACTCTGCACACGCTGCAACACACTCTCGCCCTTCACGCCACGCTCCCGAGGGTCGGTGGCGGAGTCGATGCTGCTCGTGGACGGGGATGCTGTGCGGTCCAGCCTCTGGGGGATGGGGTGGAGCTGCTTGGTCCCGCAGAGGCTCCAGCATGGATTCCCCAGCAGGTCCCCTCCTCCCCAGCCAGAAGTGCCAGTGCAGGCCAGGGCCCCTCGAGCACACACCTGCACAAGCATGTATACGTGCACACCCTCATGTGGGCAGATGCTACCTGCACACACATGCACATCCACACTGCACACGCCAGCATGCCAGTGCACACGCAGCACACGCCCAGCTTGCAGGAGCCACACACAGGCATGTGCATGGGCGTGGGGCGGGGCCATCCTGGGTGGCACGTAGGTGTGTGCACGGGCGTGGGGCAGGGGCACCAAGGGCCACACCTCGCTATAGCAGCTGTCGGGGCTCTCGCGGTAGGCGGAGGCGATGCTGGCCTGCACAGCCTGGACCCAGGCCTGCCGCAGCTTCTCGGAGTCGGCCTGCAGCATGCAGCTCCTGCAGGCAGTGGAGGGGCGGGCGTCAGCTCCGGTGGGCAGGCACGCCCCCCGCCCCACCCTGGGCTGGGCCTCCTCACTTGGTGGGTGACAGCACCTCGAAGCAGAACCTCCGCTCGATGTCCTCACACGGCTTCACAGAGCACAGGCGGAGGTCGTCCACCACCACGGTGAGGGCATCCTGTGGGCGGCACCACTGTGGCCCCTGCCCTCAGCCGCCACCCGGCCCCGACCTCCCACTTCCTGCTTCACCTTGGAGACCCGGAGGCCGACTGCCTGAGCCCCAAGCCCGGTGTCCAGCTCTCTGCTCCCTGACTGTTGGGGCTCCGGCGTCCACTAGTGCCCCAGCCCTGTGCCAACCCCAACTGACCAGTCTGCCCCGTGGCCCAGGTGGGGCGTCCAGGCATCAGGGCCCCAGCCCCAGCCCCAGGGCACACCTTGAGCTTCTTCTGGTAGACCAGCTGGCTGTTCTGAATGGAGAACCAGCGCCTAGGTGGGTGGGGGGATGCGGGGATTCAGGCAGCCCATCCCAGGGCCGCTGTGACCCCTGCCCCCGCCTAAGGAAGGCCCCTCACCGGTTCCACGTCTTGAAAGCGTTGCTGGCCCTCTTGAAGAGGTAGCCCTCCATCACCACCCCACTGGGCGCGTCCACGTCAAACTCCACTTTGGACTCATCATAGGAGAAGTCCTGGGGGGATGGAACCTGCCCCTGATCACCCGCCCCAGGGCCCTGCTACCCTCTATGCTTTCCCGGAGCACAGGCTGGGGTGAGGTCCTTGTTTGAGGCTGCCACACGGCCCATGGGCCACACGCTCAGACGAGAGACCCTCTGTTCACCACAGCCACTTCTTGACCTGAGCAAGGCCCCCAGCCCTGCAACCCGTGGGGCAGACCCCTCACGTTCACAGCTGGGGGCCCCAGAGTGCCAGCCCCACCCCAGCCCTGCAGGGACAAGCAGGCTACGATCAGGAAGGAAGCTGCCCCCCCACCCTCTGCATCCTGAGTGCCCCATTCATGTGGCCAGCTGGGCGGACAGAGCCCCATTCAGGAGGCCTGGGAGTCACTGAGGGCCCTGTGTGTCCCGCCGTCTGGCAGGCCAGGGCAGCAGAAGGGAGTGGCGGCCACCTGCTCCCCAGGCCACATGGGATGGGAAGGGACAGCTGCCATCACTCCCACAGAGGATGTGTGGGTCTGGCCGGAGCCAGCCCCTCTCACAGCCTCAGTAGCAGCAAGAGCCCTGAGACTGGTGGGAGGTGTCCTTGGTGCTGAAGTGCCCTCGGGGTAGAGGAGGGAAAGGCACCGCCCCACCTGGTCTCCCCCGACCCACCACCCGCCCAGGGCCGGTGCTCACTTACCTGCAGCAGCGTCTGAAGGGCCGGAGCAGGAGGGGGTAGGGGGAGAGAGCCAGTGAGTGACGGCTGCCCCCAACTCCTAGAGACTGGCGGACCCGTCCCCAACTCCTGGGGGGCTCTCCTCTATCCCAAAACAGCCACTCCTGCCTGTAGCCAACCTCTGCCCTGGGTGGTGGCCGGGGCTGTTGTCCCACAGGCAAGCAAAGGCCCCGCAAGGAGCCAGTGACTGAGGCCACAGAGGTGACCACGGCCTCAAAAGGAGATCCCAGCAGCGGCCCCACCCACACGTGCCCCTCCACTGCACACATCAAAGGGAACAGCCTTGGTCCCCTAGAGAGGGTGTGGGCAGGGCAGGTGGGGGACAGGCAGGAGGAAGGGGCGGGGAGGGTGTGCTGGGCATGGGGTGAGGACGCAGGGGCCTCCCAGGTGCCCAGTGTGCAGGGAGCCGGCTGCGCGGCCTCACCCGCTGCTGGATGGCGGCGTGCTTTCGCTCCATCTCACGCTTTTCCACTGCAGAGTCGATCACCAGCTGGTCCAGCTGTTGGGGGTGGCATTAGGGAAGGCCACGGAGGCCTGGCCCAGCCCCACCCCTCCCAAAAGCTCACCTCGGCTGCCAGCTTCTTCATGTAGGGGTCCAGCTGGTGCAGGAGGCTGTAGCCCTGCTGGAAGAAGCTGGACTGTGCGTGCATGAAGGACAGCATCTGCAGGGGCAGCACAGGTGAGGCCCGAGCACACCCGGTCCAGCCCCCACCATGCAGCCTGTGCTCAGGGGCAGCCCCCACGCACTCACAGAGTCCAGGATCTCAAACTTCTTCTTGGCTTGCAGGACATTGATCTGCCAGAGGGGGAGCCCACAGGTGAGCCCTGGAGGCTGAGGCAGCCCCAAGCCCTGCACCTGCCATAGAGTCCACCTGAGCTGCTTGTGGTTCCCTGAGACCCCCAGGTCGTCTTCAGCTCCCAGCACTGGGCCAGCCTCGTCCTCCCATGGTCCTGGAGTGCTTCCCCATGTCTGGAGGTCCCACCCATGGGCAAAGCAAGAATCGTCACTCCTGCTCAAAATCCCTCCAGTTCTGTACAAGGCCTTTGAGGCCTCCATTTGCTACAGCTGGTCCCCGCCCCCCACCCCATTTCCGGGGCTGACCTGGAGCACATAGTCCAGTGCCAGGTGGCGGAAGCACTTCCTGGTGAGGGTGAGGGCCCCCGTGGCTTCCTCCACCTCGTGGGGCCGGTGCCTTGGGGCCTGGGCGTTCCTCACCAGGGACAGCTCCAGGTCTTCCCGCACCTTGTCAAACTGTTTCTTTGTCTCCTTGAACTTCCGCACATCCCTGGAGGCCAAGTGCCAGGTGGGGTGAGAGGTCAGGGAGAGCACCTGCTGGATCCTGGAGTCCCACATCGTTGTTTGTGTGTTTTTTGTTTGTTTTTTGAGACGGAGTTTTGCCTTCGTCACCCAGGCTGGAGTGCAATGGTGCTGTCTCGGCTCATCACAACTGCTGCCTCGAGAGTTCAAGCGATTCTCCTGCCTCAGCTTCCCTAGCAGCTGGGATTACATGCATGTGCCACCAGGCCTGACTAATTTTGTATTTTTAGTAGAGATGGGGTTTCTCCAGGTTGGTCAGGCTGGTCTCGAACTCCTGACCTCAGGTGATCCACCCGCCTCGGTCTCCCAAAGTGCTGGGATCACAGGCATGAGCCACTGCGCCTGGCCTGGTTTTGTTTGTTTGAGACAGGGTCTCTCTCTGTTGCCCAGGCTGGAGGCTGGAGTGCAGTGGCAGAGTCATGGCTCACTGCAGCCTCCACCTCCCAGGCTCAAACAATTCTCCCACCTTGGCCTCCCAAGTAGCTGAGGCTACAGGTGCGTGCCACCATATAAGGCTTATTTTTGGTTCTTGGGATTTTTTTTTTTTTTTTTTTTTTTAATGGAGTCTCTCTCTGTCACCCAGGCTGGAGTGCAGTAGCACCATCATGGCTCACTGCTGCCTCCACTTCCTGGGCTCAGCTGATCCTCCCACCTCATTCTCCTGAGTAGCTGGGACCACAGGCAGGTGCCACCATGCTTCTCTAATACATATATATATATATATATATATAACTTTTTTTTTTTTTTTGTAGAGATGGAGGTCTCATTACATTGCCCAGGCTGGTCTCAAACTCCTGGCATCCTCTGGCCTTGTCCTCTCAAACACTGGGATTACAGGTGTGAGCCACCATGCCCAGCCCCACGCCCTTCCACTCCAGGCCCTTCCTTTGCTCCTGAGCACAGCCTCCTTCCTCACCAGCCTATCCCAGGTCTGCCCGAACCCCTGCTGACCCCTCCCATCTGCTCCAGGCCTCCCAGCCCCTCCCCACCTCACTCTCAGGATCTGTCCAGCCCAGACCCCAGCCATGCCCCAGACTCCAGACCCGCAAACCCAACGTGGACTGGACCTCTCCACTGCGGGGGCTGGACACCCCACCCACACATGCAGGGTGTGGAACCCCCGCACTCCACCCGGCTGTCTGCCTCCGAGCCTTCTGCCTTGTGGAGCCGCTGCAAGGCCTGGAGGCCTGGGGCCAAGGTGCCCCTGCTCTGCCCCAGACCCCCTTCCCCTCCAAGGGAGGGAGCGTGGCCTCAGTGTTCTTCCCCCAGCCCTGGGAGCCACTCACTCTTTGACAAAGTTCTGGAGCTGCTGCCGCACAGACCTCTGGGCCTGGTCAAACAGGATCTGGGGGCAGAGGCGGGCAGAGATCCTTGGGGTCTGTCCCGAAAGAGCCCCCGACGGAAGGCCCCATCCTCACCAGCAGAGGGCACTGCCCCCAGGCCCAGACACAGGGGTGGGTCCCACCCTGCGGGGCTGGCCTCAAGGGAGTCAGGGGAGCAGCCCCCAGGCCTGAGTTGGCACCCAGAGGCGGCGGCTGTCACCCCTGCCTCTCTGTCCCACCTGGCCCTTGACGAGTGCAGAGGCCAGGCTGCCTCGGATGGTCCCCTCATCAGGCGGGCACCGAGGGCACAGCCTGAGCCTGAGCCCCACTGCCTCCTGGCCCTGGACGGCCACCCTGGGGTGCCCATCCCTGCAGCAGGGAGCACTCGGCCAGAGCCGGGAGCACCCAGGGGCTGGGCCTGGGGAACTGGAGCCTGGGCTCTGAATCAGAACCCAAAGTAGAGAAGGACCCGGCACAACCAGGAGCAAAGGGACGGCTGAGCCGTCCTGCCTTGTCTACTTCGAGACCTCCCCTGTTCAGTCTGCGGCTCAGGTTCCCAGGCTGCAGCCCCACATCTCATGGGTGCCTGTCCTATGTGTCCATCCACGTCAGTGCCAGGGCCCCCGGGGGCCACCCAGACCCAAATAGCAGCCAGGCCAGCCTGGGACAATAGCCCTGCCCAGTTGGGGGAACCCTGAATAAACCACCTCTCCCCCCAAGGTCTAGTGTGGCCCTTGCCTGGGACACGGCAGAGCCCCCAGGGCTGTCCCCCAACCCCCCACTGACTTGAAGATGTGGGATGCCCACCCCCCAGACTAGAGGAGCAGAAACGTGCACCCCCCACACCACCCCGGCCTTCAGGTGAGCCAGCACAGCTCGGTTCCAGGCTGCGCGCGGCCCACAGGTGGCAGGGAGGTCGGGCTCACCATGTGGTAGTTCACCACCTCCTGTAGGCTGTCAGCAAACCTCTGCAGACATTCCTGGAGGAGCGGATGGGGACCTGTGCTGAGACGGCAAATCTGGGCCCAGGTCACCCAGCCACGCCCTCTGAGCCCCCGGGCGGTGCAGACACCCGCCTGCTCCTGGCCTGGACGCCCTCAAGGGGCTGCCTCCCTGGGCCTCTCCCCCAACCCCACCTTGAGGTCAGAGGTCAGTTGGCCCCTCACCGAGATGACGGTGTCGCCCTGGCACTGCTGGGACAGGTCGCGGACGCCGCTCACGAACAGCCTGCTGGTGCTGACGTAGGCCTTACCGGCTTCCACCATGCCACTGCACAGCTTCACCAGCTGTGGGCCGGCGGGGCGTGGTGAGCATGGTGGGCACTGGCGCCTGCACTCGCCACCACACACGGCCACTCAGGGGCGGGAAGAGCTCCCAGGGTAGGTTCCACTCAGGGCGTTGGCACCCAGGATTCAGTGCCCTGGTGCAGCTTCCTCGCGCCTGGGCCTGCCTGGGGCTTGGAGGCCGGTCTGGGAGGGGAGGGTGGGGCCGCCATGGCCTTGCTCGGCTGGGAGGGACCAGGAGCCAGGCAGGGGACCCAGGGCCAGCAGGACCAGCCTACGTGGGGCTCATGGACGCAGCTCCCTGCTCCCAGCTCCACGGCCTGTTGCCCCCTCCCCCTTCTCAGCCCCAGCCCCAGCCACACCAAGGCTCGGCCCACACAGCAGCTGTCCCTGTGTCACCAGCCCAGCAGCTGTCCCCATGTCACCAGCCCAGCAGAGGGGATGGGCAGCCACTGTGGGTTGGGGACTCACCACGGCCCAGCCCCTCCCAGATGGGACGAGACTCAGGGCCAGCCACATGTGTGCATGTGACATGTGCACCCTGGAACACACATGCTAAGACACAGGGGCCAGGACCTGGAGCACCACACTCGTGCTCTGCATATGGGGGGTGTAAGTGGCTTAGTAAGGCCCAGAGGGCGTGGCCGGCCATGTGGCCATCCCAAGCCTGGCCGGGCACAGGGCGCTCCAGGCCCGTCCTTCACCTTGTCCAGTTTGGCCTCAATCTCCACCACGTCCGTCTCCACCTCGTCAATGGTCGCCCTAAAGCAAGAAAGGGGCTGGCTGGGGTCACCTGCAGCCTCGGCCCCCTCGGGGCTTTGCCTCCCCTTGCACCTCCCTACGGGGGCAGGACTGGGACCAGGTTCAGTGCACTTCCCCCCGTCCCCCCCAACCCCAGGCAGGGAGAGGCAGAATCGGCTGTGACGCCCGCTCCTGTGCCCTCGGGGAAGAAGGTTGGACCAGCCTCTCCCAGGACAGCCAGCCGCTGGGAGTCCCTCAGGGACGGTGCCCACCAAGGGCTGAGCCAGCCTCACCTGCCTCTCCTCTAGGAGTTCAATCGACCCTGGACCCATCTGGAGCCCCTCAACCCTGCGGCGCCTCCCCTCACCCCTCTGCACTACTGCAGCCCACCCAGGTCTGGCGCCCATGCACTGTGGGACAGGGTGGGGGCAGTAGGGCGGCTGCTCTCGTCCTGGCAGCACCAGGAGGACCCAGACCAGCTGGGGAGAGAGGCCTCCAGCTCCCCCAACCTCACAGCTGCAAGCGGCACGGTCCGCTGGAAAGACGGGTAGGCCGTCCTCCTCAGAGCCCACTCCCACCAGGACAGCCTGACAGTGGGGCTGCCTGGGGAGAGAAGAGTTAAGGCATGACATCACCAGAGAAGCCTCGGCGGGAGAATCCCCGGAAGACAGGAGGCAGATGGATCGGGCACGTGACCATCCCCTCCGGGAGCAGGAAACAGGGAAACAGGGCCAGGATCCCGGCAGCCCCGCACTCCACACAATTGGCTCACTGGCTGTCCAGGCCATCTGGCCTCCTGGGGATTGGGCACCACAGGGCCCGGGCTGGGGCCAGGACTCCAGGGACAGGTCTAGGGCAGGGGTCCAGGAGCAGAAGCCATCGGGGCCTACAGTCCCTCATACCTTGCTACCCTGACGGGTGTCCCAGCCCTCGGGGGAGGGGCCTGCGGTTTACATGGGGCACGTCAATTAGGAGCTGGAGCCGCCGGCACCAGGCTGCCCCAGCCAGGGACCTTGAAGGGTCCCAGCCACCCCAGCAGGGCGCTAGGTCCTCTCTGAGCAGCCCTCACCTGTTCCCAAGAGGCTAAGAGGACCCTGAATCCCAAAGCAGGGGGCGATGGAGGGAATCTCGCTGTGGTGTCCGCTGACCGCCAGCGCCCAGCCCGCAGCCCCTGGACCCTGACCTCTACCTCAGCTAGAGGATCCCAGAACAGAGAAGGGACCATCCTCCCAGAAGGCAGCAGAGAGCGCCACACTCCAGGAGTTGCAGCCACCCCTAAGCAGGGCCGGATGCAGAGACAGCTGTACCCAGAGCTGCTGCCCTTGGGTTTGGGGCGCCCGTGTCCCTGGAGAACCAGCAAAGGGGGGTGGCTGCACCCAGGAGCTCACGGACATGCTCATGGGGACAGGGTGGGCCCTGGCAGAGGCCCCGAGAACCGCTCCCACTGCTGGGCACCCCTCAGCTCTCCCCTCCTCAGTCCCAGGGACCTAGGCCTCCTCTGCTGTGCTCAGCCCAGGAGTTCCTCAGCAGCTTAGAGGATGGGGAGGAGGGTGAGGCTGCCCCCCAACCAAAGCCGTGACTCAGCGTCTGAAGCCCCACCCAGGGGAGGGGCACGCTGAACAGAGGCCAGGCGGTTCCCCTCCATAGGCTCCCCCGGCCCCCGGCCCACTGCACCCGGGCTGCCACTAGGCCCTCTTCAGACCAGGAGGGTGCGGGCAGGGTCCCCCTCTCCAGGGCTGGGGCGACCAGGCTCCTCATTACAGACCACATCTTCCCGCCCACCCTGCCTGGTCCCCCAGCCTGGCGGTAGGCCAGGAAACTCAAGTTACACTCTGAGGGCCCGCCCCCAGGACAGCCTCGGGGAGCCCCTCGAACCCCAGTTAAATCACAGCCTAACCCCAAAACCCACTGGGCCAGGCCATTCTCACCTCCCCACTCCAGTCCATGCCCAACGGGGCGAGGCACTTTCCCAGGGCAGCTGCTCTACGGCACCTACTGCAGCCCCACAGCCCCCATAACTGGCTCCTGTAACCAGCTCCCATGAGAGCGGGTTACCAGAGACAAGGCCCAGAGGTGAGTGGGTTCCAGCACCCCCACCCGACTGGGCGAGGGCAGTACAGGGCCGTCTGCGTGGAGGAGGGGATCCATTAGGCTTCTGAGGGAGGGGCCAGGGCGAAGGTTGGTGCTTCAGCCAGGGCCCAGCCCCCAGCAGGGGGGCCATGCCCATGCCTCCCCACAGCCCGGGTCCTCAATGCAGGATCCTAGGGTGCCCAAGTTATTCAACCCCTTTTCCCAGGTCAGCAACGGAAGATGGGAGAGCAGAGGATGGCCCCAGTTCCTCTGCCCAGGGCCGGGGGCCACTCTCCTGGCTGGCCCTGAGCCTCCCACTCCAAGGCTCCTGAGGCCTCCTGGTGAGGGCTCCAGGGATGCCAAGGCTCCCCGTGCCCCCACACACAGGCTGACTTGCCAGCAGATCCCAAGAGACCCAGCGCGCGCGCGCACACACACACATACATGATCAAGCACACATGTGCAAACATGTTCATGCACAAACATGCCTGCACACACTGGTACCACACATACACGTGTGTCCAAGGAGAGACTGCACAGGCACGCATCAGCATGTGTACCCAGTGGTGGAACACGCATGCACAAGCTGATGTGTCTGTTGGTGACATGGCTAACAGTATGTGAACCCAGACAGAGAGGTGGCGTGTGCACACTCATCAGCAGGCTACATGCAGAAGCAAGCACAGCCCCGTGGCACAGCTCATCCATACGTCCTGTGCAAGGCCTGGTGTCCCGAGGGAGGCACACAGAGGGGCAGAGTTCACAAGAGCGCACCCCGCAAGAGCACGTGCAGAGGAGGGGGCCTCACGCAGGTGCGCACTTGGGGATGCAGAGAGGTTTCTTTGCCTCCATTGTCGTTTGCCAAATGTCCACCAAGCAAGGCCGATGCACACTTGTGCACACGTCTGTGAACATGTGGTTCACGCAGGTGTGCACGCCTGCACGCCAGGAATGATGGAAAATACGCAGACTCGGTGTGCACACAACCCCTACCCCCTACCTGACCTTCCCCGCCGCTCTTCTCGGCCGCCACCCCTCCAAGCCCCTGGGTCATTCAACCACTTCGCGCTTCCAAGCACCCTACCCCAGGCCTTAAACGCGGCTCCAGCTGCCTGTCCCCCACGCGGTGCTCTGGACACAGGATGGAGGCAGAGACCAGGGGCCGACGCCCCCACGGACCCAGACGACCCTGGCCAGAGCTGGACTGCAGGGCCTGGGAGGGGCTCAGCCCAGTGGAGGTGCAGACACAGAGCGGGGGCGGACGGTCCAGAGGTGCCCACGGCTGCCCACGCGCACGCCCTCCGCCCGGGGCGGCCGCCCAGGGCAGGAGCGTCTTTTGTTCCAGCCCCCCGGGGCATGACGGGGCGGGGCCGCCGCTTTGTCCGAGGCCGGTCCTCCAGCCCCTCCCCGGCGGCCGCGGCCCGGCCCGGCGCTGACCTCCCCACCCCGCCGCCGGGCACAAAGGCTGCAGCGACGCCCCCGGCCTGCGCCCACCCCGGCGGCCCCGGGCGGCGCACCTGAAGCGCGGGGAGTCCTTGACGCACTCCTCGAACTCCACGGTCATGGCTGCGGCGGCCGCGGCGCTCACTGGCACGAGGACCGCGGCGCCGAGCGGCAGCCGCGCCGGCCCGGACCGCTCGTCCCGCCCGCGCCGCCTCGGCGCCCGCCCGCCCCGGAATGAGGCCGCCGCGCCGCGCCGCGCCCCGCCCCGCCTGTCACCGCCGGGGAGGGTCGCCAAAGTCAGCCGCCCGCGCGCGCCGCCCGCTGTCACTGCCGGGGAGCGTCGTCAAAGTCCGCCGCCCGCGCGCGCCGCCCGCTGTCACCGCCGGGGAGCGTCGCCAAACGCCCCTCGCAGCGTCCAGGAACCACCCCGGTCCGGAAGTGAGGCGGGGCCTGCCATGGCCGACTTCGGGGACAGTCGGTGGAAACGTGGGGAGCAGGGAGGGCGCGGGCCCCGCCCGCTCCAGCCATCGCGGCCGTTGCGTAACTCAGGGCGTTTGCAAAAACCACGTCTGGAAGGACTTGGCCGCAACGCGGCCAACGGGCGCGCTCGGGGAATGTGGGCGGCGGCGAATGAATGAGCGAGTGAACGAATGAACGCCCGCGACAGCGCGGGGTCACCGCGTGGTTGCGGGCGCGCCTCCCGGGGCGCCGCGGTAGAGGTAGAGCCCCTGCGCTCGGCGGCGGGCCGGCACTTTGCAGCCACTCCCTAAGCCCGGCCCCGCCTCCGCTCCCCGTCTCTGGCCGCCGTGGCGCGGTGCCGGGGCGGGGCGACAGCGCAGGCGCAAGAGCGGCCGGGGGGGCGTGACCAGGCAGTGTGCGCGCGCGCGCAGTATTCCTGCGCTGGAGGCCGCCACCCACGCCACCGGCCATGAGCTCGGCCCCGGCCTCACGCTCGGTGCGCGCGCGTTACCTTGTGTACTTCCAATACTTGGGCACCGATTTTAAGTAGGTTTCCCGGGCGCAGCGGCGGGCGCCATGTGGGCCCGGGCGGAGGCGGGAAGGAGGGCGCGGGCGAGCAGGCGGATGTCTCTGGACGCGGGTTCCAAATGTTCGGGGGAGGAAGCGGCCCTGGACTCATAGGGCGGCCGAGACCCCAGGGCAGGGCGCCCCCGGTAACCTCCGCTCGCCTCTGCCCGCAGCGGTGTCGCGGCCGTCAGGGGCACTCAGCGCGCCGTCGGGGTCCAGAACTACCTGGAGGTGAGCTCAGCCGGTCCCGGGACGCCGAGTGAGGGGTAAGGGGGAGGCCCCCACCCGCGCGTCCCCGGGGTCCGGCCTCGCTCACCCGCCCGCCCCGCGGCTCGGTCCTGCAGGAGGCCGCCGAGCGGCTGAATTCCGTGGAGCCGGTCAGGTTCACCATCTCCAGCCGCACGGACGCCGGGGTCCACGCCCTGAGCAACGCGGCGCACCTGGACGTCCAGCGCCGCTCAGGCCGGCCGCCCTTCCCGCCCGAGGTCCTGACCGAGGCCCTCAACGCACACTTGCGGCACCCGGCCATCAGGTGAGCCCGCGACCTGAGCAGCCCCTGGGGCTGTGCCTTCCCGACTCCCATCTGTCGCGGGCGGAGGCTGGAGGTCTGGACAGACTTCGTTGTCTGGTCGGAGCTCGAGGGGGAAGGAGAGACAATGTGACACCTGGGCGGGCGGGCAGGGTCGTTCCGCCGGTGAGCTTGACCTGCCGCCGTAGGGTCCTGCGGGCCTTCCGAGTGCCCAACGACTTCCATGCTCGCCACGCAGCCACGTCCCGGACCTACCTGTACCGCCTGGCCACTGGCTGTAACCGGCGTGATGAGCTGCCAGTGTTCGAACGCAACCTATGCTGGGCTCTCCCGGCAGAGTGAGTGTGGCCCTGACAGTGAGCGGGGAGGGGGCAAGCAGGCCGGCCCCACTCTCCTGACGGTCACCCTGGTCCCTGAAGCTGCCTGGATGTGGTCGCCATGCAAGAAGCCGCCCAGCACCTCCTCGGCACACATGACTTCAGCGCCTTCCAGTCCACTGGCAGCCCGGTGCCGAGCCCCGTGCGAACGCTGCGCCGGGTCTCCGTTTCCCCAGGCCAGGCCAGCCCTTTGGTCACCCCTCAAGAGAGCAGGTGAGGAAGGGCCCCTGGGCTGTGGTCCTGCCCTTAGGTCACGTGCTGATTTTAGCTCCAGCACCTCCCCCAGCTTTAAGGCAAGGTGAGGTGGGACGCAGGCAGCCGGGAGTCCTCAGGACCTGGACAGCTGAAGGGGAGTGGCCTGGACGTCCCCCAGCCTCCAGCTGTGCCCTCCCCACAGGCTGGGGAGCAGAGGACAGGGAAGGCTGCCTGTCTTTGAAAAACCCCTGCCATGACTAACGGAAGAATGTTGGCAGCTACTGGAAGGTCTCACTAGTGCCAGTGGTTCTGGCCCAGACTGGTGGGGTGGTTTCTGCTGTCCCCAGCACTGTCCAGAGGGCCATCCACCAGGTGGCAGCTTCTGACCAGAACCTCCCGTTGGGGTGAGCCCTGAAGGGAGGAAGAACTTCTGCCAGCCCCAGACTCCTGTGGCAGAGCAGCAGGTACAGGGCTGGGGTCTCTGGCATACGCACAGCCACGTTCCCAGACCCTGCACCAGGACCTAGGTGAGGGCTCAGGACAAGCCCCTCTGAGATGGCGAGGCTACCTGCCCTGCCTCCAGGGTCCTGCTGCCTCCTTGCCCAAGCATTGCTTCTCTGGTTTTAAGCCCCTGCAATGGGCCTCACTGGGGGCAGGAGGTCAGCCAGGGCCCCTGGTGGCCGAGCTAGTGGGAACCAAGCTTGTCTGAGGCCACATAGTAGGCTGGGGATGGCAGACATTACCCCACAGACACCTACAGGTACATGTTTTTCCAGGAAGCTGCGGTTCTGGAGCCTGGAGTTTGAGAGCCAGTCCTTCCTGTATAGACAGGTGAGCACTGTTCTGGGGCCCTCCCCAGGGGGTGGGGCCGAGGGTGGGCAGGCCCCTGTGCAGTCTTGGCTCTGGGTCACAGGTACGGAGGATGACAGCTGTGCTGGTGGCTGTGGGGCTGGGGGCTTTGGCACCTGCCCAGGTGAAGACGATTCTGGAGAGCCGAGACCCCCTGGGCAAGCACCAGACACGTGTAGCCCCGGCCCACGGCTTATTCCTCAAGTCAGTGCTGTATGGGAGTCTCGGTAAGAAGAGCAGGCTTGAGAAGCTCCTGCCATGTGCCCAGTGACTGCTGCGGCCAAGGTGTGGGGTGGGGAGGCCAGGGGCCACTGACTGCAGCAGGACAACTGGGGGTGAAGGAGCCCCCTGCCCAGGGTTGCAGTCCCTCAACCCAGCCCGTCCTGGGCTGGCCCACTCCCTGGCCATGGGAATGGTCTCAGTGGTGGGGAAGTGCTGGGCTGGTCTTGCCTCAGGCTGACGCAGGGTCTGGTCTGTCCACAGGTGCTACCTCCTGCACCCTGCAGGGGCCACAGTTCGGGAGCCACAGATGACCCTGGACACTCAGCCAAAGTTAGGCCACACCAGGTCCAACCCTGTGCTGGTCAAGCCAGGGCAGTCACAGCTGCTTGGGTCCCACAGCACTGCTGCCTGGCCTCCACAGTAGCCTCCCTGCCTGGGACCCAGCACCCTGGACACCCGTCTCCGTCCCAGGCGGGATGGGGCACAGTGCAGGACACAGCTATGTACACCAAGAAGAGAGTACCAAGTAGTCTTTTGTTCAGCTTTTACTGGAAATGCTGTCTGGGACCGCCTGCCCTAACCATTTGGGGGCCCAGGAGCAGGAATAAAGGCAAGACAGCCCAGAGGCCAGTTTATTTCTTCAGCTGGAAACAGCTGCCTGGGCGGGCACGTGACACAAGGCCTCTGTCCCCAGGGATGGGACCAGTGGGGTCTGTGCACCCACAGTCCTGAAGTGCAGGCCCTGGTCTGTCCAGCTGGGAGGACAGAGGTGGTGGCTGGGTGAGTTGCCGACCTCAGCTGGGGGCCTGGGGAAGGCCCTTCTTCAGCAGAGATGTGAGGAAGCTCCCCAGCTCCTCGTCCTAAGGCAGAGGCAAGAGCACTGTGGGTGGTGCAGGACAGGGAGGGGTGGTGACACCTGTGCTGACCGCGGTGGGGTGGGGGCCACCCCTTACCTGGTAGGTCCAGGAGACCAGCAGCACCTTGGTGCCTGGGTCCTCAGAAGGGGCGGCGGCCTGGATGAGGATGGACTCCACAGTCACAGAGCCGTCCGGGAGGTGTTGCACACAGTGGTCCTTCAGGACGCTGTGGGGAGGCTCAGTGAGACCCTGCCTGGCCCCCAGGGCCCAAGGGAGTAGGGGAGCGGGGCCGGGCGCCCACCTCTTGAGGTGGCTGTAGACGCGCAACGCCGTCTCCTGTTCCTTGCGTGTGTCATGCAGGTGCACGCGGCAGGTGAAGCGCAGCTGGTGCTCAGCCAGACCCAGCTCTTTCAGGGCTTGCTCTGAGGACACCAGCCGGAAGTTCTGCGGGACAGGGACAGGTCAGGGAGCGCAGCAGCGGCCCTCCCCCCTCCAGAGGCTGTCCTGGCACTCACGCTGTCCTTCATGATCAGGGTGCCGTGCAGGAGCCGAGGCTTCTTGGCCTCAGGGAGCAGCCCTGTGGAGGAGGCGGCAGAAGCCATCAACATGAGAGCTGCTCCCAGCTGCCTGCCCCGAGCGCCCTGCCCTGCCCAGCCCGCATACCCTGCGCCATCTCCCGCTTCAGCAGCCCCAGCGAGATGCCTACGGGTATGCTGGGGCTTGTGGGCAGCGTCACTGTCTCGCCATTGGCCGGCATGTAGCAGCTGACCCCTGGACCCCGGGGGAAGAGAGAGCCTCAGACCAGGCTGCCCGCGCTGACCCGAGGTGGGCCCCACGCCGCCCGCCCGGCTGCCTACGGAGCTCCTGCTCAATCTTCTGCTTCAGGAACTCCATCTTCTTGGCCTCGCCATGCACCAGCAGCACGCTCTCTGGCTCTGCCTGGCCCACCAGCTGCATGATGCCCTTGGCGTCCGCGTGTGCGCTGAATGACATGTACTCCACCTGCATCTTGACCTCCAGCTGCAGAGGCCGCCGGGGCATGGACAGTGGTTACCACCAGGAGGTGCCCCTTGGCCCTGCCAGCCCAGTGTGCGGTCGGGACTCACCACCTGCCGCCCCTCCATCTCGAGCTTCCGCTGCCCACTGAGGATCTTGTGGCCGACGGTGCCCTGCACGCAGTAGCCGGGCATGATGACCTGGGGGCAGGCACAGAGCTCACAGCCAGGGGACTCCAGCCTTGGCACCTCAAGGCCTTCCCCGGGATGCCCCCACCTGAACCCCTGGAAGCTGTTTCCACCTGCCAGTGGCGCCCAACCAAGCCTAGCTGCAGACTCCAAAGGGCTCAGGTTTTGGCACAAGACTGTCCAGGGCTGGGCTGGGGCTATTCTGCCCGAGGTGGACGGGCTGCATCACAGAAAGACTGAGCAGCTCCAGGCGGACATCGCCCCCGTTCCCCAGCAGCAGCAGCAGCCACATCCCTCGGCCAGCGCGAGGCCAGGCCAGCGAGAGCTCAGAGATAGCGTGGGTGGAAGGACAACCCGCCGGCCTCCAGTTTCCAGGTTCCCACACCTCACCACGCCCTCACCATGTTCTTTTCATTTCCGGCCCATTTCCGGAAGATCTGCAGGGACTGCCCAGCGTGCAGCATTCCTGGCGTGGCAAACACAACCTACAGGACACACAGGGCCGGGTGGGGGGTCAGGGCAGCAGATGCCCCCCACCCCCACCGCAGGCCCAGCCCAGAGACCTGCGGGAGACAGGAGGCCAACGGACGTGGATGTGCTGGCCGGCCCTGCCGCGGGCCTCACCATCGGTCCTGGGTTGTCAGCAAAAGCCCGGTCGAAGGCCTTGATGTGCTTGAACTCGAACATGTTCCTCTGCACGAAAGTCTTGCGGATTTTCTGGTTGGTCCAGGGGATGAACAGCTTGTAGTAGTGGTTGGCCTTCTCGGTCAGCCCCGTGGAGAAGTAGATGGGCACCTTCAGGTTCATGCGCTCCCTGAGGACCACCAGCCCAGTCAGCACAGCGGCCACAGGGGAGGACGCTGCAGGGCAGGACTCGGCCGGGTCACTCCCCACACCCATATCTGCACAGCCCATGCATGGGCCAGGGTGAGTCCAGTCGCGACCACAGGAGGCCAGTGCCCTCAGCCTACGTCCCATTAAGCCGTGCAGCAGCCGGGCTCAGCGGAGAACCAGGAACCCCTACAAGAGCCGCAGACAGTGGCGCTGACGGGATGTCACAGGCCTCCTGGGGTCACACAGCACACGAGCAGCCCCCCAGGATAGCAGCAAGCAGGGCCAAGATGCCACCGGTACGCTGGACAGGGCTGCCTGCCTACCAACTGGACTGTGTTCAGGCCGGGCCAGGGGCTCCTGAAAGAGCTGTCCTGACGGTACCTACCAGAAGGTCTCCAGGAGGATGCAGAGCTCCTGGGCGCGGCCCAGCGCGAACACGGGTATCAGCACCTGAGGGACACACGAGGCAGGAGCCCTGGCCACGTGGCCCCTCGACACAGCAGTGTCCAGTGAGGGCACAGCCAGGTGCCCAAGAGCTGCGGCCTCATAGGGACCTTAGCCTCTCTCATCTGCTCCCAGTCCTGTCCCAGCCACTCTCCGGAAACAGAAGGGAGCTGCATGGGGCCTGGCCAGGGCTTCGTCAGGATCTGAGGTAGGAGGGGAAAAGGGGCTCCCTAGGAAAGGGTCTCTGAGTTTTTCTTCTCAATGCTGAGCAAATCTTCCTCCCTCCCTGCCTAAAAATGCAGTACCCCCTGACCCTGAGACCCTGACCCATGTCAAGGGCAGCCAAGCCTGCCAGAAGTACCTGCCTGGCATGGCCAAGGGCCCGTGTCCCCACCCCTACTGCAGCTACCTTCCCACCACGCTCCACGGTCTCATGGACTTTCTTCAGGAAGTCTCGCTCCCGGCAGCGCTTGGAGTCACGGATGGTCGTGGCATACGTGGACTCTGTGATGAGCAGGTTGGGGCGGCACTTGTCAATCCAGGCAGCTCTGGAACATGGGGGTGGGGGTGTGAGCCACAGTGCACTGTCCCTACAGTTGCAGGGCTGGGTGTGACAAGCTGGACCCCAGTACCACGCCCAGCCACCTTCCTAGGCCACTCTGGCTGGAAAGAGCCAGCTGGTAAAATGCTGTGGGCAGCACACTTGGGAAGAGAGAGGAGAGACAGGCACATGCCCAGACACTTGGGAAGAGAGAGGAGGAGGGACAGAGGCCCCCGCCTGGACCCTGTGCCTTCGCGCATCTGGGCCCAGAACGAAGGAGCTCTCCGGGCCGCATAGGACATGGGAGACACTGTCAGGCTGGCCGCTCAAGGGCTGGCATCCTGACAGCCGCAAGGGTCCTGAGCTCCAGGGGGGCCCATGGGACAAAAGACACCCCAGTCTACTTACCCCAAGTGTCGGTCTGGGGTCATGTTATAATCACCCTGGTGAACGATCAAGGACGCCGTGAGGATGGTGCCTCCCACCCCGGCAGCCCCTCCCGAGCCTCAAGCCCTTCCACTGACCGTGTAGACCACAGACTCTGAGCCCACTTTAATCTGGAACATGGCTGCCCCCAGCACGTGGCCTGCATAGTAGGCCTTGATCTCCAGCTCATCGTCTACCTGTGGAGGACAGGGCTGCGCTCAGGCTGTGCCCTCACAGCAGAGGGGCAGGGAGGCACGGGCAGGCAGCGAGGGAGGCAGGGGACAGGGAGCGCGGGCAGTGGGGAGTGAGGGAGGCGGGGGCAGGGAGGGAGGGAGGCAGGGGGCGGGGAGTGAGGGAGGCGGGGCAAGGAGCCAGGGCACTGCACTGAGCCTTTCGGTCCCTGTTGCTCACACACAGCATCCAGTTCACAAGGGACAGGCAACGTGGACAAAGAACGAAAAACAACAAACAGAAGACTGAAGGGACCTGAAATTGGAGTTTCCAGCGTGGACTTTGAATACATGACAGAGAAAAGACAAGGTTCAGTGTGTTGGCGGCCAGGCAACATTCTGGCTCAGGCCTGTAATCCCAACACTTTGGGAGGCCAAGGCAGGTCAGGAGTTGGAGACCAGCCTGGCCAACATGGTGAAACCCGGTCTCTACTAAAAATACAAAAGTAAGCCAGCTGTAGAGGTGCGTGCCTGTAATCCCAGCTGCTCAGGAGGCTGAGGCAGGAGAATCGCTTGAACCTGGAAGTGGAGGTTGCAGTGTACTGAGATCGCGCCACTGCACTCCAGCCTGGGCAACGGGGCGAGACTCCATCTCGAAAAAAACAAACAAAAAGAATACTAGGCTGGGGGCAGTGGCTCACACCTTTAATCCCAGCACTTTGGGAGACCAAGGTGGGCAGATCATCTGAAATCAGGAGTTCAAGACCATCCTGGCCGACATGGTGAAACCCTGTCCCTACTAAAAATACAAAACTTAGCTGGGCATGGTGGTGGGTGCTTGTAATCCCAGCTACTCAGTAGGCTAAGGCAGAATTACTGGAACCCAGGAGGCGGAGATCGCAGTGAGCTGAGATTGTGCCATTGCACTCCAGCCTGGGCAAAAAAAGCGAGACTGTCAAAAAAAAAATTAGCAAAAAAACTAGACTTTTTAAAAATTTATTTTATTCATTTAAAACTTGCCAGGCACGGTGGCTCACGCCTGTAATCCCAGCACTTTGGGAGGCTGAGGTGGGTGGATTACCTGAGGTTGGGAGTTCGAGACCAGCCTGACCAACATGGAAAAAGCCCGTCTCTACTAAAAATACAAAATTAGCTGGGTGTGGTGGTGCAAGCCTGTAATCCCAGCTACTCGGGAGGTTGAGGCAGAAGAACTGCTTGAACCCAGGAGGCAGAGGTTGCAGTGAGCCGAGATCACACCACTGCACTCCAGCCTGGGCGACAGAGCGAGACTCCGTCTCAAAAAAAAAATTGAGAGACAGGGTGGGGCAATCACCCAGGCTGCAGTGGCATAATCATGGCTCACTCAAACTCCTGGACTCAAGTGTCCTCCTGCCTCCGCCTCCTGAGTAGCTGGGACCATAGGCATGCACCCACCACGCCGGGCTCATTTAAAAACAAAATTTTGAGGCCGGGCACGGTGGCTTACGCTTGTAATCCTAGCACTTTGGGAGGCCGAGGCGGGCGGATCACGAGGTCAGGAGATCGAGACCTCGGTGAAACCCCGTCTCTACTAAAAATACAAAAAAAATTAGCCGGGCGTGGTGGCGGGCGCCTGTAGTCCCAGCTACTCGGAGAGGCTGAGGCAGGAGAATGGCGTGAACCCGGGAGGCGGAGCTTGCAGTGAGCCGAGATTGCGCCACTGCACTCCAGCCTGGGCGACAGAGTGAGACTCCGTTTCAAAAAATAAATAAATAAAAATAAAAATAAAAACAAAATTTTGACCAGGCGCAGTGGCGCACTCCTGTAATCACAGTACTTTGGGAGGCCGAGGCAGGTGGATCACCTGAGGTCAGGAGTTCGAGACCAGCCTGACCAACATGGTGAAACCGCTGTCTCTACTAAAAAAAAAAAAAAAAAAAAATACAAAATTAGCCGGGCGTGGTGGGCGCCTGTAATCCCAGCTACTCGGGAGGCTGAGGCAGGAGAATCGCTTGAACCCGGGAGGTGGAGGTTGCAGTGAGCCGAGATCGCGCCACTGCACTCCAGCCTGGGCAACGAGAGCGAAACTCCATCTCCAAAAAAAAAAAAAAAAAGAATTCAACAGATGAATTCACCACATGACATATAACCAGAAAAGAGAATCCATGAACTGAAAGACACCAGAGGGAATATCCATCAGGAAACAGGAAACACAAACGGATAACGGAGTTTCAAGAGGTTGAACGTCAGGCTCTTGGGGCCCCTGGAGGAGCAAGAACGGGGCAGAAACAACACTGGAAGAAACGTGATGAAGGCCTCAAGCCACAGATCCAAGAGGTCTCAAACTCTGAACAGGCTGAGGATACACGTCAGCCCATCGGAGCGCAAGCACCAAAAACCATGGCCTGCGCCCAGACCCTACGGCCGCCCAGGCCCAGAGATAGAACGATGTTTGCGAAGTGCAGAGACAAAATACTGTCAACCTAAAATCCTACACACCTAAGGGGAAAAAAGTCCTTCAAAAACAAGGGTAAAGTAAATCCATTTGCAGGCAAATAAATTTTTTTTTTTTTTTTGAGACGGAGTCTCGCTCTGTCACCCAGGCTGGAGTGCAGTGGCGCGATCTCGGCTCACTGCAAGCTCCACCTCCCAGGTTCACACCATTCTCCTGCCTCAGCCTCCCAAGTAGCTGGGACTACAGGCGCCCGCCACCACTCCCAGCTAATTTTTTGTATTTTGTTTAGTAGAGACGGGTTTTCACCGTGTTAACCGGGATGGTCTCGATCTCCTGACCTCGTGATCCGCCTGTCTCGGCCTCCCAAAGTGCTGGGATTACAGGCGTGAGCCACCGCGCCTGGCCAAGGCAAATAAAAATGGACAGAATTCAGCACCAGCGGACCCACACTCATATTCTTCAGGCAAAAGGCAAATTATCCCAAGTAAAAAGTAGAAAAAATGCAGGAAGCAGAACAAAAAGAATAAATATATAAATAAAACTAAGCAAATGTTGGTGTCACCAGGCATTAGAAGTCATGTCTTTCTGGGTTTAAAATGTACTGAGGGAGTTGCCAGGCGTGGTGACTCATGCCTGTAATCCGAGCACTTTTGAGACACTGAGGTGGAAGGATCCCTGGAGCCCAGGAGTTTGAGAGCCTTAGCAACACATACCCTATCTCTACAAAAAATACCAAAATAAATTAGGTGGGCGTAGGGGCACGTGCTTGTAGTCCCAGCTACTTGGGAGGCTGAGGTGGGAGGATCACCTCAGCCCGGGAGGCCGAGGCTGCAGTGAGCCAAGATCACACTCCAGCCTGGGTAACAAAGTGAGACCCTGTCAAAAAAAAAAAAAAAGACAAAAGCAATACCCAGAAACTCTAACGAGACACAGACAAACCCATGATCTTTGTCAGAAAAGAAATTTCGCCTGTCACTCGCTTATTTAACCCTCACTTCCTCCCTGACTCACACCCAGAACCAGGCACCCTCCAGAGCTGGCCCATCTCCCCTCTGGTCCCTGCCTCCCTGCCCGGTGACGCCCCGGGAGCTCCAGCGAGTCTCTGGCAGCTCCAAGCGCTCTGAGGGCACCAGCCTGTCCCACTCTGGCCATTTCAATGCCACTCGGACAGAGCCAGATGGGTTCGTAGGCCGGGGCACACCCCCACCCTGCGCGTGCTCTCCCGGGTCAGCGCCCAGTCTGGTCTGGGACCCGCGTCCTCGAGCTGCCGCCTCCTGGTGTCCCCACAGTGCTGGACGCCAAGAGTGAGGTGGGGTGGGCTCACCCTGAGGCCCCAACCTTCCAGAGACTGTGTAGAACGGGCAGAGGGTGCCGGGCGCGGTGACTCACGCCTGTAATCCCAGCACTTTGGGAGGCCGAGGCGGGTGGATCACGAGGTCAGGAGATTGAGACCACGGTGAAACCCCGTCTCTACTACAAATACAAAAAAAAAAAAAAAAAAAATTAGCTGGGCGCGGTTGCAGGCGCCTGTAGTCCCAGCTACTTGGGCGGCTGAGGCAGGAGAATGGCGTGAACCTGGGAGGCGGAGCTTGCAGTGAGCTGAGATCGCGCCACCGCACTCCAGCCTGGGCGACAGCGAGACTCCATCTCAAAAAAAAGAACGGGCGGAGGGCATGGTTGGTGTGGGGGTGGGGAGTGACTATGCCCTCTGTGGCCTTGGGAACCTGACCTGGACCGTCTGGTGGAGGTGGACAGCCACCACCTTCTTCATGCAGTCTTTGATCATCTGGGAGGTGAAGAAGTTGGCCTCGCCCTTCTTGTCAACGGCGATCTTGCGGTAGTCCTCCAGCAAGATGGGGCAGATGGCCTGGGTGGGGTGGGTCATGTAGATGGGCCCGTCGTAGCCCACCATCTCGCTGAAGTAGGGGAGTGCCCCGCAGTGGTCCAGGTGGAAGTGGCTAGGGGGACACAGCATAGGTCAGCCTGGGCCCACCCTGCCCCAGCCTTCACCCCCGCTCTGGGCTTGTGAGTCACTGGCCCCTTCATTCGCCTGCTGTGCACCAGGCCCCATCCCGAGTACTGAAGAGTCAGGAATGAGCAAACACAAAACTGTCTCCCTGGAACTTTCAGTCTCAAAGTCTAGAAAGGCAGTAAGCGAACGGGAAATTGGACATATCAGTGACGGCGACATGCTCGCGAGACAATGCAAAGCTGCTGAGGGCACCGTGCATGGGGGAGCCGCTGGGTTTTCAGGCAGTCAGGACAGGCTGAGTGGAGCTGCAGGTGACGGTGGCACAGACCCGAGGGCGTGGGCAGTGCCTGGCAAGCCCCAAGAAGGCACTGGAGACCCCACCGTGTCTGAGAAGAACCACGAGGGGCTCAGGGGCAGCTGAGGATGCTGCCTCCGGAGAGGGGGCTTCTCCAGGCTTCACGGGCCGTGTGGCTGCTGGGGAGGACAGGGCAGGGCAGGGGGGCTAGCAGGAGTGCTGTGGCCGTCCAGACGAGGCCACCCAGACCAGCGGGTCATGAGCTGCTGGACCCTAAAGGCTGGGGTCAGGGCAGACTCGGACCTCTGGAATCACCAAGAAGACAGTGGAGTTTAAAGATCCTGAGACAGTGAAGGCATCAGAGAGGGTGAAGCCTGGAGGGCCGGGTTCAGAGGGCAGGATTCAGAGGGCAGGGCCGGAAGAACAGACAGAAACCAGGCCATGTGTGTGACCAGTAAGGCAGGCAGGGAGCAGATCCTGGGGCCTAGAAGCCCCCTGAGGATCAAGGATGGCGCAGGCCCCTTGCCAAACGCTGCCGAGACCGAGTAACGGGGCCCAAGCCCCACAGGCACAGACGTGGGACCCTCAAGGCCTGCAACGGGCACCCACCTAATGATCACGCAGTCCAGGAAGTCCGTCAGGCGGCCGTTCCGGGTGACGTAGGAGAAGTCGGGGAAGCGTCGCTGGGAAGGACGTGGGGTTTCAGGTTGTGCAGTGGTCTCCAGCCAGCATCCGGGGCCACCCATGCCCCAGGGAGGGGCCCCCAGGAAGGGGGGTCTATGTGCAGACTCGGGCCGGGCACTCCCACCCCGCAGGTAGCACCAGGACCTCTGGCTGCTCACAGCATCCGGAGGGGCCGAGGTTACCCCCAACCTCACTGACAGATGTGAGCTGGAAGCTGAGCCTAGGGTCTCGCTGAGCCCAGGGTCTCGCTGAGCCCAGCCCACAGGACCCCGGGGCTGGGGCCCAGCGCCAGCACACGGGGACCCCCCCCACCATGCAGGGGCTCGCCTCAGCCAGGCCCACCCATCTCTGCTCCCCACAGGGTGCAGCCGTCCAAGCATGACCACTGCTGCCCACCACCCCACTGTCCCGGCTCTGAGGCCCAGGGCCCGGCTTTGGATGGCCGGCTCTCCCGGCCTCTGGGCCTCCTGCCCGAGGGACTCACGTCATCATTGAAGCCCATGTGCATCCCGCAGTCCAGCATGACATTCTTGCCGGCAATGGAGAGCAGGATGCAGCTTCGGCCCACGTCCTGGCCAGCCCCTACTCGAGGGACGGCAGGTGAGACTCACTGCTGCGCCCCCCCCCGCCCCCAGCCCCCCGTGCTGCCTCCCCAAGCTCTGCAGGACCCCAGTGCACCGAGGAAACCGGACCGAGGCTGCTGCGTGGACAGACCTGAGGGCCAAGAAGCAAGGCCACCACGACTCACAGGAAGGGGGACACAGGGGACCATGCCCCATGCCACCATGTCCAGGGTGGAGGCCGGCAGCCCACACGCCCTCCCCCGCCAGCTTCCCCCGGGCCTCTCAAGGTGGCTGCGGCCTGCTGGCGTGCTGTGGTCCTCAGCCCCCAAAAGAGACAAGGGCTGTTCTGTGGGGCCAACACCTCAGTCAGAGTCACTCCCGGGCTGTGGCTGGACCCTCGGCAGAGCTGCAAACCAATGAGGCCGCCTCCTCCAGGATCTTTCCCCAGGCAGGCAAGGGACTGAGTGCCTAAGCGCTGGCACTGGGTGCCCCCTGGTGGTGCAGCTGTGGAAGGACACCACACAGCCTCGGCCATGCCATAGCAAACACGGCGCCAGTGGTCCAGCGTGGCCAGCGTGGCAACACGAGCCTCACACCACTACACACCATGCAGCCCCCAACACAGACCCTCATCTGCAGCCCTCCCACACTCCTGACAGCCAAACAGCCCTGCCCAGCTGCTCCAGCCAGAGGCCTTGGCCAGCCAAGGCACACTCAGCCCCCTCACGTGGCCTGGGGACCTGCGAGGAAAGGGTCATGGCCCCTGCACAGACTGCGCCTGGGCGGGAGTCTGATGGCACTGAACAGTTTTCCCCTTGAATCCCACCCACCTCCCCCTGCCAGCCACGTGAAGTGTCCAAAGCCAGCACCACACATCAGGATGATGGGGCCACAGCTGAGGGGCTGCCTGCCACAGATGGGGGTCTCAGGTTCGCTTCCAGGCCTGTTCCTGCCCCCACTGGGCATGAGCTCTCTGAGAGCAGGGTCTCAGTTGTCTCCTCCCTCTGCATCTCCTACCCCAAGCCACACCAGGCTCACAGAGGCCCTCTGGCACCTGTGGGAACAGAGGGCCGCCCCTCTTCATGGCCGAGGACCTGAGGCCACAGAGGCACTTGTGGCACACGGCCCCGAAGCGTGGGGCCCGGGTTGGTTTTCTGAATCCAAAGCCCAGTCCGAAGGTACTGGCAGTCCCGCCTCCCGACAGGACCCACAGCGATCCCAGGGAGAAAAGCGGCAGCCTGGACAGCGGAGGTGCGGGAATAGAGCCTGGAGCTACAGGAGGGGACAGGGGCTCAGGAGACAGGAGGAGGTATCCCTGTCTGCAAGGAGAGAGACGGCAGACAAGTAAACAAGACACCCCAAGCACGCCAGATGAAATTACTGTGAAAGAAAAGAGCAAGGTGAGAGGATGAGGAAGCCTCGAAACTTCCAGAACCATGAGAGAAAAGTGCTCCCTGAGAAGCCAACTTTTGAGCAGGGGAGGGGAGGGGCAGGGCAGGGGGAGGGATGGGCATGGTAGGGGGGATGGGCAGGGTGGGGGGGAGGGACAGGCCAGGGGAGGGAGAGGCAGGGCGGGCGGAGGGGGGACAAGCAGTGGGGAGGGACAGGCAGGGCTGGGGAGAGGGACCAGCGGCGGGGAGGGATGGGCAGGGCGGGTGGGGGGACCAGCCGGGGGGAGGGACGGGCAGGGCAGGTAGGGGGACCGGCGGCGGGGGGGGTAGCCACACACAGGCCAGGGCGTGGGAGTGACCCCAAGGACACAGCAGTGGTCCAGTGAGCACGGACACGGAGCCCGAAGCAGTTCCTGGCACAGGGAAGTGGTGAAACAGGACTTCTGCTTTGATGATATCTTGGCTGAGGTGACCTTAAAAATATACTCAGGTACAGACTAGGGGTAACTGAAGCCACATGGAAGATGAGAAAGATCAGATATCCAGGGAGTGGGCAGAACAGGCAGCCAAGAGGCCAAATGGGAAAGGGGCAGGCTGGGAGGACCTCACGGAGGCCCCAGAGAGCAGGGGAGGGCAGTGGGGCCCACGCAAACAGCTGCAAAATGCCGTGTTGTGTACACAGGCCAGGGGTGTTCACAGCACAGTGTCCACACTGGGGCGGGGGTCACCCTCCGAAGAAGCACTCACGCCATGGGGAAGGACATGGAATCCCGTCCCGGTGTCTGTGCTGGAAGGTGCCCTCGACCCCCTGCCCGGTGGAAGGACCAGGTTCTAGGACAGCACAGGGCAGGCACATGTGGAAAACGCTCAGGACATCAGGATGACTGGCCACCAACACCATGTCCCCCCAGCTGTTTCTGAGACCCTGGATTTTGACTAATTTTTTCCTTCTTCGCATTGTTCTATACTGTTAGAACTTTGACTTTTTTTTGAGATATGGTTTTGCTGTCACCCAGGCTGGAGTGCAGTGGCACAATCATGGCTCACTGCAGCCTCAACCTCCTGGGCTCAAGCGATCCTCACAACTCAGCCTCCCAAGTAGCTGGAACCACAGGCACACGCCACCACGGCCGGCCAATTTTTGCATTTTGTTTTTGGAGTGATGGGGTCTTGCCATGTTGGCTAGGCTGGTCTTGAACTCCTGGGCTCAAGCGATCCTCCCACCTCTGCCTTCCAAAGTGCTGTGATTGCAGGCGTGAGCCACAGTGCCCAGCCTGCTAGGGCTTTTAGGAGTATACATTTGTGTTTTTTGCTATTTTTTTCAGTGTTGCATAAATCAGACAGAACAAGAGCTGAACTGAGAGTTGATTGCAACTCGGGTGTGAGCACAAAGGGTGGTGGATAGAAAGCAAGAGGTGAGGCGGCAGAAGCGGGGCTGGGGGACTGGGGGGCTGAGGGGCTGGGGGGCTGAGGGGCTTGTGGGGGCTAAGGGTCTGCTGGGCTGGGGGCTGAGGGGCTGGGGGTCTGCTGAGCTGAGGGGCTAGGGGGTCTGCTGGGCTGAGGGGCTGGGGGGTCTGCTGGGCTGAGGGGCTGGGGGACTGGAGGGCTGAGGAACTGGAGGGCTGAGGGGCGGAGGGACTGAGGGGCTGGGGGGCTGAGAGGCTGGGGAGCTGGGGGGCTGAGGGTCTGCTGGGCTGAGGGGCTGGGGGACTGGAGGGCTGAGGGGCTGAGGGGCTGAGGATCTGCTGGGCTGAGGGGCTAAGGGAGTGAAGGGCTGGTGGGGCTGGAGGCGGCAGCGCGCGGCACAGGGAGGTCAACGCACCGACGAAAGAGCACAGCGAGCGCGAAGGCCCCGCGGCCCCATCTGCGACGTCCCCTCACGGCCGCCTGAACCTCGGGGCTCGCGTTCTCGCGTCACTGCCGGAGGCCCGGGGTGCAGGGACTAGGCCGCCTATCGGCTCCCACCAGGTCCCGCGCGGGAAGGAGGAGACCGGAGGACGCCCGCGGCGCGCACCCGGCTTCACGAGAAAAGGGAGGGAGCGGGGCGCCCAGCCCGCCCGGAGCCGCATACGGAGCCCGCCCCACAGCCCTCCCGGCGGCTCCCACTTACCCAAGGGCGTGACTCTGATCTCAGGCATCTTCTCCGCCGCGCTCCCGGACCCGCGAGCCCCGCGTGCGGTGATGCACTGCGCAGACGCAACCACCTCGGCGCAACTTCCGGTGCGCTAGCCGGAAATGCGGGTCGGCGCGCCGGGCCTCCTGATTGGGCGGCATCCAACCAATCAGGGCGGCGGGCGAGGGCGGGGCGGGGCGGTGGGAAAGGGCGGGGCCCGGACTGCGGCCCAGGTGAGCGGCTCGGGCTCGCGGCCGCACCTGCCCAACCCAACCGGCAGGGTCCGGAAGTCGCCGAGGGGCCGGGAGCAGGAGGGGACGTCGTCCTAGAGGGCCGGAGCGGGCGGGCGGCCGAGGACCCGGCTCCCGCGCAGGACAGAGTCGTGGCTCAGGTCGGCCCCTCCCCAACACCACCCCGGGCCTCCGCCCCTTCCTGGGCCCCTCGGTGGAGCAGGGACCCGAACCGGTGCCCATCCAGTCCGGTGCCAGCTGAAGCCCCTTCCCAGGTGAGACTCGTAGCGCTCGCTCGACAGGGTCTGGTCCCACCCACAAGGCCTGGGGCGCCGTGGGGGCCCCGTCTCCTGCTGGCCCCCCAGCCTGCTGTCAGCCACCGGGCTGTGTGCTCAGGCCGCCCTCGCGCCAGCCCTGACCTTGGGCCGGTGGGCTGCCCTGGGAAAGGCCTGTAGGTGCCCTGGGTCACCTTCCTAGTCTGGCAAGCTGCCCGCCTCCTGCACAGCCACTGCCCTCCCTGTTGTCTCCGAGCCACCAGCTACAGCTCTGAGAGGCTCCTGGCAGCTTCTGTTTGCCACCGGCTCGAATCTGGGCAGGAAGGCAAGGCCCGCAGAATATCTGGTGACCAAGAAGGAAACCCCAGAGCCTCAGAGACCATCTTCTCAGTGGACAAAATGAAGGCCCAAGGAGGGGAGGGGCATGCTGGACGTCTATGGGACTCCATCTTTCTGAGGCCCAGGAGCAGCCATCCCCCACACCTGAAGCCCGGTGAGCTCACATCTGGGGCCTCCGCCTGGTGCCAAGCACATAACCCAACCTGTGGGGCCTGCAGGGCAAGGCTTCGGCACCCTCCGGGCACCAGCACTCCAGCAGCCTGGGCCATGGGCTGGGCAGGGCTTGCAGCCCACGTTCCCTAGTGATGAAGGGCCCAGTCCTAGGGCGCTGAGCAACCTGCCCACCTGCTCCTGGCCAGGAGCTCTCACCACAGCTGCGTGCCCTTCCCCCTCCCCCACCGCTGGAGTCCCTGCAGCCAGGGAGGCCAGGATCCCAGCACCAACAGGCCTAGGAACCCCCAGGCCCTCTTCCTGGTCGAGGTGGAATGCAGCTGAGTCTCAGGTTCCGCAGAGCAGGTGCAGGCCCTTGGGCACCCGGCGAGACAGGGCAAGGGTGCTTGGCGACACTCACACAAAGCATGGGTGCCTGGATGTCTGTGGAGTGACTATGTGAATGCCAGCAGAATCCAGAGCAGGGCCTGGGCCACTCGTGGAAGGCTCCCTAGGGCTAGTACAAGGGCCTGGTGGCAATCTTCTGAGAGTGGTAAAACCCATCCGTGTGGGATGTGTAGTTTCAGCAACAGGAGTGAAAACACGTGTCCATCCATCCAGCAAGTGCCAGCCCTACAGCCTCTCTTCTGCTTTTGGGGATGTAGCAGTGAGGAAGATGGGGCAGCCTGCCCGGCAGCATCCCCCCACCACCGGCCCCACCCATCTCTGCTTTCTGCTGTGTTTGTTTCCTTGTCTACGACTTCAGAACTTCCTGTCTTTGTTGTCATCTGACCCCACCCCAGATGGCTGCTCGCACTCCCCATGCACCCAGGTGCCTAGAACGGTGCTTGGCTGTCAGCAGGGGCTTAGTATTTCTCCAGTTGGTAAAAACAGATACAGCATCTAGAGAGAGAAACAAACAAGAAAGTACCAGCAGAGACACTTGCTGCAGGCAGCGGGGCCTAGTGGTCTGATAAAGCCAGAGGGCGCCACTCTCGGGGTCAGGGACTGATGCGGAGTCAGTGGCCTGATCCACAGGAGAGGCTGTGCCAAGGTCAGGGGCGGGTCAGGGTGGTGTGCCTGAGAGCCTGCGGCTTGGCTGGGAGCAGAGCCAGGCGGCTCCTGGGAGGAAGCTCCATGAGGGGCATGAGTGTTCAGTGAGCAACAATGGGATCGCAGCTATTTTGTTCTCCACACACAGAAAATGAGCCGCAGAGCAAGCTGACCCCAGCGACACAGCCCCCCAGCCCTACTGTATTTCCGTTCCTATCAAAAAATGGATGATTCGGAGACAGGTTTCAATCTGAAAGTCGTCCTGGTCAGTTTCAAGCAGTGTCTCGATGAGAAGGAAGAGGTCTTGCTGGACCCCTACATTGCCAGCTGGAAGGGCCTGGTCAGGTGCGTGCGCCGGGGCTGCCTCCTGAGGTGGGTGCTCACCTGGCCCGAGTCCCATATGTGGCATCTGCCTCCCGACTGCCTGTCCCCACCAGCTTTGCTACCCGTTTCCAGATGGGTGTGAGCCCCCGGAGGCTGGGCAGTGTCCCTGCACCCCAGGCTGGCTGCCCCAGGCCTGGGCAAGGACTTGAGCCCGGCTCCCTTCCACAGGTTTCTGAACAGCCTGGGCACCATCTTCTCATTCATCTCCAAGGACGTGGTCTCCAAGCTGCAGATCATGGAGCGCCTCAGGGGCGGCCCGCAGAGCGAGCACTACCGCAGCCTGCAGGCCATGGTGGCGCACGAGCTGAGCAACCGGCTGGTGGATCTGGAGTGCCGCTCCCACCACCCCGAGTCTGGCTGCCGGACCGTGCTGCGCCTGCACCGCGCCCTGCACTGGCTGCAGCTGTTCCTGGAGGGCCTACGCACCAGCCCTGAGGACGCACGCACCTCCGTGCTCTGCGCCGACTCCTACAACGCCTCACTGGCCGCCTACCACCCCTGGATCGTGCGCCGCACCGTCACCGTGGCCTTCTACGCGCTGCCCACACGCAAGGTCTTCCTGGAGGCCATGAACGTGGGGCCCCCGGAGCAGGCCGTGCAGATGCTAGGTGAGGCCCTCCCCTTCATCGAGCGTGTCTACAACGTCTCCCAGAAGCTCTACGCCGAGCACTCCCTGCTGGACCTGCCCTAGGGGCGGGAAGCCAGGGCCACACCGGCTTTCCTGCTGCAGATCTGGGCCGCGGTGAGTCCCATAGCAGAGCTTTCTGGGCGCCGCAGGAACAGGAGATCCACTGTCGCCCCTATGAGCTGAGTTTGTTAGGAACCACAGACTGTGACAGAGAAGGTGGCAACCAGCCCAGAAAAGGCCCACCCTCTCAGTCCGGAACAAGATGCCTCAGCCATGGCTCCCCCTCAGCCTGTTAAACACGTGCCCAGCCAGGCCGCGCCAGGGTGCAGAGCAGAGCAGGCAGGGGTGGGGGCCGGGCCTGCAAGAGCCCGAAAGCTCGCCACCCCCTAGGCTGCGGGGCGGATCTGCGAACCTGGGTGAAGTCACAGGTCCCGGGGTGTGGAGACTCCATCCTTTCTCCTTTCTGCCAGCCAACGTGTCCTCATCTCAGGCCCGTGCCTAGGACCCCGTGTCTGCCCAGGTGGGCAGCCTTGAGCCCAGGGTACTCAGTCCCCTCCATGCCCTGGCTGGCAGAAACCCCCAACGGCAGTCTGGGCACTGTGGGGCTCTCCCCGCCTCTCCTGCCTTGTTTGCCTCTCAGCGTGCCAGGCAGACTGGGGGCAGGACAGCCGGAAGCTGAGACCAAGGCTCCTCACAGAAGGGCCCAGGAAGTCCCCGCCCTTGGGACAGCCTCCTCCGTAGCGCCTGCATGGCACCACTTCCCCAAGGGATGCAGCAGGCTGCCTCCCGCAGTGGCCGTGGGTCTGCACAGCACGGCCCAAGGGCCCCAGGAGCCGGGACTCCGCCACACCCAGTGAAATGCTGTGTCCCTTCTCCCCGTCCCTTGATGTCCCCTCCCCGCAGTGCCCAGGAGACCCGCGGGGCATGGAACAGGAGGGTCTGGACCCTGTGGCCCAGCCAACGGCTATCAGACAGCCACAACCAGCCCAACCACCATCCAGTGCCTGGGGCCTGGCCACTGGCTCTTCGCAGTGGACCCCAGCACCTCGGGATGGCAGAGGGACGGCCCCCACGACCCAGCAGACGCGCGAGCTTCCGGAGTGCAACCCATGTAATGTCTTCCAACATTAATAAATCACACAGCCTCCCAGGAGGGAGACGCTGGGGTGCACTGGGTGCCTGATTCCCGCAGGGGGACACAGGGGCACCCAGCGAGGGCCCTCACCCCAGGGACACAGCTGAGGTGGGTGCACCTAACTCCAAGGGAGCTGAGGCCCCACTGCTGGGCTCAGGGGGCTGTGTCAGCCCCAGGGCTCAACAAACGCCCTGAGAAAAGGCCAGCCTTGGGGGCAGGGCTGCTGTGTGCCCGTCCCCCCAGAGAGGTCCCATCACTACGCCCATTGTACAGGTGAGACAACAGAGACACAGACTCACCCAGAACCAAGAGGCTGGGTCAGGAGGACAGGGTTGGGAGGGCAGACATCAGCCTCTCCATGCAAAAGAGGAGAGACCTGCGTGGGATGTGTGCGTGGAGTTGGGGGCCACTCCCAGCCACAACAGTCGCCTGGACAGAAAGGGGATGCAATTCAGCGGAGTCTTCCTGGACACCACCCCAACCTCAGGGTCTGTGGGAGCTGCATATGGTGCCGGCAAAGGCTGCTGACTGCAGTATGGGCCGGGAGAACCGCCTGGGTCTGCATGGGCCCCAGGGCAGGGCTCCCTCCAGGTGTGGCCTTCTGTGCAAGTGCCATGCTATGCCGTTTGTGTGTGCCAAGTGCGTGTGTGCCATGCGTGTGCCATTTGCGCATGTGCCGTGCGTGTATGCCATGCATGTGTGCCGTTTGCACGTGCTGTGTGCATGTGTGCCATTTGCGTGTGCCATGCATGCATGCCGTGTGCCGTTTGTGTGTGCTGTTTGCATGTGCCATGTGCGTGTGCCGTGTGTGTGTGCCGTGTGCCATGCACATGCCATTTGTATATGCCATCCGCGTATGATGCGTGTGCCGTGCGCGTGTGCCGTTTGTGTGTGCCATGTGTGCCGTGAGCGTGTATGTTGTGCATGTGTGCGTGTGCCATGTGCTTTGCGTGTGCCATGCATGTGTGCTGTTTGCACGTGTGCCATTTGCGTGTGTGCCGTTTGTGTTGTGTGTGCTGTTTGCGTGTGCCATGCGCGTGTGCCATGCGCACGTCGTTTGTGTGTGCCGTGCGTGTGCCGTTTGCGTGCCGTTTGCATATGTGTGCTGTTTGTGTATGCTGTGCGCGTGCCATTTGCGTGTACCATGCGCATGTGCCGTTTGCGTGTGCAAATTGCGTGTATGCCGTGCACGTGTGCCGTGCATGTCGTTTGCATGCCGTGCATGTGTGCCGTTCGCGTGCCATGCACGTGTGCCGTGTGCGTGTGCCATGCCCGTGTGCCGTGCATGTGCCATTTGCGTGTGCTGTTTGCGTGTACCATGCGCATGTGCTGTTTGTGTGTGCGCTGCATTCCTGTGCTCATGTGCCAGGTTCGCATGTGCACCATGTTCCTGTGTGCATGTGTGCTCAGTGTGTGCCATATGCATGTGCGGTGGTCACGCGTGTGCCTCACAGGTCCTCCCTCACAGCACCATGGGGAAGAGGCACCAGCCAGGGCACACCTGGTATCTGCTAGGTCTGCCGGGCCGTAGCTGAAGCTGAGTGCCCCCCAGTTTCCCTGGGAGGGCCTGCACCTGGAGCCTGGTGTGTCCCTAAGGGCACCCCCAAAGCAACGCACAGGCAGAGGAGGAGTCCCAGCCCCGCACACCTGGTGCTGCTCCAGCCGCCGCTCATTTGCCTGTGGCCCTTCCTCCCTCGTTTGCGTGCCCCCCCTGGAAAACTCTACCCCCAGCAGGAGCCACCTGTGTGCCTGCCACGCAGGAGTGGCCCAGACGGGTCAGCAGTGTGAGTACAGCTGGCGGTTCCTGCAGCTTCCAGGCGTCAGACCCCGGCAGAAGGGCTGAGACCCTCAAGGAACTCTGCTCCCAAGTAGGCTGGGAGAGCACCGCCACCACCCCAAGGCCCTCCGCAGCTGCAGGGTGGAGGCCTGGCTGGCCGGCTGCCCACTGGCCTGACTGGTCTGCAGGCCTAGGGGGCCCACCCCTGCCGCCCCTGGCTCCGGCAAGCACAGCCTTGAGTTGGAGCCAGAAGCTCCTGGGGCTGGGTAGGAGGCGTTTCTGTGCTTATGAAAAGCCCCAGAGCTGGGTGTCTCTGCATCCCTCCCACGCAGCTGAGACCTCAGAGCCCTGGAGGTCCCTTTGACCCCTCTCCTCTCCACAGCCTGCTGGGCAACTCCAGGAATGGGGGGGTGGCGATGGGCTCAGCCACAGGCAGGGAACAAGGCCACAGACAGCGACTGAGCAGAGCCTGCCTGCCAGTCAGTGCTGGCCATAGAGCCTAGCAGTGGCCTCAGGCAAAGCCTGACGTGCACAAATTTTCAGGCCCAGGAAGCGAGGACACCACTAGGGCCCCAGGGTGTGGCAAGTGAGGATGGCAAGAGTTTTGCTAAACAAATCCTCTGCCCACTCCCCGCCCTGGGCTCATTCCATGTGAGGCTCCAGTCGAGACAGCCACCTGCAGTGCCTATTGGAAGTTGCCTCTGCCATGCTGGGCCCTGCTGTCCTGGGCCTCAGCCTCTGGGCTCTCCTGCACCCTGGGACGGGGGCCCCATTGTGCCTGTCACAGCAACTTAGGATGAAAGGGGACTACATGCTGGGGGGGCTGTTCCCCCTGGGCGAGGCTGAGGAGGCTGGCATCCGCAGCCGGACACGGCCCAGCAGCCCTGTGTGCACCAGGTACAGAGGTGGGATGGCCTGGGTTGGGGTCAGGGTGACCAGGTCTGGGGTGCTCCTGAGCCAAGGCCGAGGCGGCCACCTGCGGTTCCATGTGACCCCAGGTTCTCCTCGAACGGCCTGCTCTGGGCACTGGCCATGAAAATGGCCGTGGAGGAGATCAACAACAAGTCGGATCTGCTGCCTGGGCTGCGCCTGGGCTACGACCTCTTTGATACGTGCTCAGAGCCTGTGGTGGCCATGAAGCCCAGCCTCATGTTCCTGGCCAGGGCAGACAGCCGCGACATCGCCGCCTACTGCAACTACACGCAGTACCAGCCCCGCGTGCTGGCTGTCATCGGGCCCCACTCGTCAGAGCTCGCCCTGGTCACCGGCAAGTTCTTCAGCTTCTTCCTCATGCCCCAGGTGGGCACCCCCCACCATCACCCACCCCCACCCAGCCCTGCCCGTGGGAGCCCGTGTCAGGAGATGCCTCTTGGCCCTTGCAGGTCAGCTATGGCGCTAGCATGGAGCTGCTGAGCGCCCGGGAGACCTTCCCCTCCTTCTTCCGCACGGTGCCCAGCGACCGCGTGCAGCTGACGGCCGCTGCGGAGCTGCTGCAGCAGTTCGGCTGGAACTGGGTGGCCGCCCTGGGCAGCGACGACGAGTATGGCCGGCAGGGCCTGAGCATCTTCGCGGCCCTGGCCGCCGCTCGTGGCATCTGCATTGCGCACGAGGGCCTGGTGCCGCTGCCCCGTGCCGACGACTTGCGGCTGGGGAAGGTGCAGGACGTGCTGCACCAGGTGAACCAGAGCAATGTGCAGGTGGTGCTGCTGTTCGCCTCCGTGCACGCCGCCCACGCCCTCTTCAACTACAGCATCAGCAGCAGGCTCTCGCCCAAGGTGTGGGTGGCCAGCGAGGCCTGGCTGACCTCTGACCTGGTCATGGGGCTGCCCGGCATGGCCCAGGTGGGCACGGTGCTTGGCTTCCTCCAGAGGGGTGCCCAGCTGCACGAGTTCTCCCAGTACGTGAAGACGCACCTGGCCCTTGCCGCTGACCCGGCTTTCTGCGCCACCCTGGGCAAAAGGGAGCAGGTTCTGGAGGAGGACGTGGTGGGCCAGCGCTGCCCGCAGTGTGACTGCATCACGCTGCAGAACGTGAGCGCAGGGCTAAATCACCACCAGACGTTCTCTGTCTACGCAGCTGTGTATAGCGTGGCCCAGGCCCTGCACAACACTCTTCAGTGCAACGCCTCAGGCTGCCCCACGCAGGACCCCGTGAAGCCCTGGCAGGTGAGCCTGGGAGATGGGGGTGTGCTGACCTCTGCATGTGCCCAGGCCACCAGGCACGGCCACCACGCCTGAGCTGGAGGTGGCTGGCGGCTCAGCCCCGTACCCCGCCCACAGCTCCTGGAGAACATGTACAACCTGACCTTCCACGCGGGCGGGCTGACGCTGCGGTTCAACAGCAGCGGAAACGTGGACATGGAGTACGACCTGAAGCTGTGGGTGTGGCAGGGCTCAGTGCCCAAGCTCCACAACGTGGGCAGGTTCAACGGCAGCCTCTGGACAGAGCACCTGAAGATCCGCTGGCACACGCTTGACAACCAGGTGAAGTGAGGGTGGGTGTGCCAGGCATGCCCCATGGCAGCCCCCACAGCAGGGCGCAGCCTGGGGGTGGGGGCTGTCCTGGTCTCCCGTGGGCGTGCCCAGCCGAGCAGAGCCAGACCCCAGGCCTGTGCGCAGAAGCCTGTGTCCCAGTGCTCGCAGCAGTGCCAGGAAGGCCAGGTGCGCCGGGTCAAGGGGTTCCACTCCTGCTGCTACGACTGTGTGGACTGCAAGGCAGGCAGCTACCGGCACAGCCCAGGTGAGCCGCCTTCCTGGCAGGCGGGGGTGGGAACGCAGCAGGGGAGGGTGCTGCCAAGTCCTGGCTCAGAGACCAGAGCCCACAGGGGACAAGACAAGCACCTAGCGCCCTTCTCCTCCTCTCTCACAGACGACCTCGCCTGCACCTTTTGCCGCCAGGATGAGTGGTCCCCGGAGCGGAGCACACGCTGCTTCCGCCGCAGGTATCGGTTCCTGGCGTGGGGCGAGCCAGCTGTGCTGCTGCTGCTCCTGCTGCTGAGCCTGGCGCTGGGCCTTGTGCTGGCTGCTTTGGGGCTGTTCATTCGCCATCGGGACAGCCCACTGGTTCAGGCCTCGGGCGGGCCCCTGGCCTGCTTTGGCCTGGTGTGCCTGGGCCTGGTCTGCCTTAGCGTCCTCCTGTTCCCTGGCCAGCCCAGCCCTGCCCGCTGCCTGGCCCAGCAGCCCTTGTCCCACCTCCCGCTCACGGGCTGCCTGAGCACGCTCTTCCTGCAGGCGGCTGAGATCTTCGTGGAATCAGAACTGCCTCTGAGCTGGGCAGACCGGCTGAGTGGCTGCCTGCGGGGGCCCTGGGCCTGGCTGGTGGTGCTGCTGGCCATGCTGGTGGAGGCCGCACTGTGCACCTGGTACCTGGTGGCCTTCCCGCCGGAGGTGGTGACGGACTGGCGCATGCTGCCCAAGGAGGCGCTGGTGCACTGCCGCACACGCTCCTGGGTCAGCTTCGGCCTAGCGCACGCCACCAACGCCACGCTGGCCTTCCTCTGCTTCCTGGGCACCTTCCTGGTGCAGAGCCAGCCGGGCCGCTACAACCGTGCCCGTGGCCTCACCTTTGCCATGCTGGCCTACTTCATCACCTGGGTCTCCTTTGTGCCCCTCCTGGCCAACGTGCAGGTGGTCCTCAGGCCTGCCGTGCATATGGGCGCCCTCCTGCTCTGCGTCCTGGGCATCCTGGCGGCCTTCCACCTGCCCAGGTGTTACCTGCTCATGCAGCAGCCAGGGCTCAACACCCCCGAGTTCTTCCTGGGAGGGGGCCCCGGGGATGCCCAAGGCCGGAACGACGGGGACACAGGAAATCAGGGGAAACATGAGTGACCCCTGACCCTGTGATCTCAGCCCCAGTGAACCCAGACCTAGCTGAGATCCCCCCAAGCCAGCAATGACCCGTGTCCCCCTACAGAGACCCTCCTGCTCTAGATTCTGACCCCAGGTTGTCTCCTGACCGACCCCACAGTGACCCCTAGGCCTGCAGCACGTGGACACCCCTGTGACCATCTGGGCCCCAGAGCCAAGCTGTGTCCCTATCCCTCTGTGCCCAGGTAACCCAGACCCACTGTTCTGAAAAGAGGCCCAGAGGGCTCTCAGGGTCCCCGCAACCCACACCATGAGCTCAGGAAAAGGATGCAGGGAGGCCCCAGCCAGATGGCTGGAAGCCCAAGCCAGGCCCTGCCGACCTGACCATGTCCCGCCAGGGCCCCCACCCAGCACCCTGCCAGGCACCACAGCAGTGGGAGGCCACGTGGGGGCACACAAGCATATGCCCAGGGCAGAGCCCGCCCAGGTGGGGGTGGCACCCAGCTTTCTTCTGTGCCCCTGGCCCAGTGCGGAGACAGCATCATGACTGTCACCAGTACCAGGGACAGAGCCCAGGTGGGGTGGGGGCGGGGTCCAGCACCGACCACCAGGACCCTGGAGCCAGCACTATGGACAGAAAACTGCCCACCACGTCCGACGCCAGCACCCGCCAGGCTCACACAGGGTCTTGGGTCAGAGTCCCATGGTCAGCCCCCAGCAGGGCCTAGGGGAGGCTGGACCAGCTCCCTATGCCTCATTCCAAGGCAGCCCAGCCGGAGAGAAGGGGCACAGGCCACACATCTGTCCCATAAAATTAAACGCTTTTTAGTGTTTAAAATAAGCAGCATTTACACAGAAGCAGCTCTATGTTAACCATCTAGACGCTGGGACTTTGATACAATATCTACAGCGCAGACACGTGGGGGCCACAGAAGCCAGGAAGGCTGCGGTGTGTGCAGGCCGTGATGTGTGCGCGCAGTGTGTGCACTCACCAAGGACGGGCCACCTGACCACCCATCTCCCCAAGACCTCCCTCCCTGTGGCAACTGTGCATGTCGGGGCCCCTTAACCCTGTGGGCCACGATCCCTCCCTGCCCTGGTGGGGACACGGTGGGCAGGATGTTCCGCCCTCTCTCGTCTTCCCGTCCCGCCCTCCACATACTTTCACACTCGACTGTGTTGCCAGAGGGGAGGGGAGAAGGTGCAGGCTGCTCCAAGGGGCAGTGGCAGGTGGGCAAGCCGACAGGGTCACCTCCTCCCCCAAGTCACCGGCCAGGCAATAAATAAATAAATTAGATCCCTACTCCAGACAGCCAGAGGGACCTGGCAGCTCCGGCTCCACCCCTGGGAGGCCCTGTCCTGGGTCAGATGGGTGGGGCCTGTGCACCATAGGGGGTTGCCCCGCGTGGACCACCCTGGGGGCCTGGGCACAGATGTGCAGGAGGTGGGGGTCAGCCCAGAGCCCAGGGGGTCTTCCTCATCCCAGGAGGGGTCACCACCAGACACAAGGGGTTGGGAGGTCCCTGAGGCTCTTGCTGAGGGGCAGAGAGGGAGCACCCCCAACATGGCTGCTCAGACACAGGTGCTGTCAGGAGCCGGAGTAGCCAGGCTGCCAGGGATGGTGGTGGTCCACCCTGCCTCCCGTCCTGGCCCCCAAAAAGGCAAGCCCACATGAGCTCTGTGTGCAGCAGGACCGTCAGCTCCCCACCTCGGGCAAGGCTGGGGGCACGTGCCACGAGTCACATGATGTCCACGAAGAACTCACAGGGGTTCCCCATGGCCTTCTGAAAGGACTGGCGACTGCCTGTCAACTCCGGGGGGACGGCAGCCAGCTCCCGGACAGGGGGTCCCCCGGGGGGCCCCCCCACCACCGTATAGGCCTTGGTCATGGGGTGGGGCAGGGGGAGCCCCGGGGCGGTGGCCGAGGCCTGACTGCGTGGGCTGCTGCCGCGGCTGAGCTGGCCAGCCGGACGCTCTCGCCAGCTGCTCCCCACCCCACTCGGTGCCGTGTGATCCGATTCACTGCCACTGCCCCCGGCTCCCGCCGCCCGACGCTCCTTCTCACGGCCCGGGGCCCGGCGGCTGCTCCGCGTGGACCCGCTGCTCTTGCTCCCTGGGAGTGAGAACAGGATGGGGAAGGAGGCCGTCAGCACCAGGCCCGGCCACGTCCAGAACAACTGCCCCCGCCAGGCGCCAAGTGACCGGGCAGGAACGGTGGCCCATGCAGGACGAGTGGGTGGGGCAGCCATGCAGGCTTGAGGACAGGGCCGGCACCCCCAGGGTCGCAGGGGCAGCTGCAGCAGGCATGGGCCGGTGGGGGCAGTGGCAGGCAGGCAGGGTCCTGGGGTGAGCTGGGCACCCCCATGCCTCACCCCGATGCTTGAGCTGAGGGCCTGGTCTTGCGGCTGAAAGACTGAGGTGCCAGCGAGGGCCCCTCATGCCCGGTGCCCCCATGGCCATCCTGGATTCCCCACCCGAGGCCCCACTGTCCCCCCGACCCAGGATCCTGGCCGATGGACGACTCAGCTCAGGCCTGTCCTGGTCTCCCCAGACGCAGTGGGAGCTGGAGGGCGTGGCCGGCTGGGGACATGCTGAGGGACACCGGGCAGGACCCTGGCTTACCGGCCCAAGGTCCACTCCGCTAGTCCTTCAGTCTAAGGCTTGTTCAGCACAAGGCAAGGGATAGCACGAGTTACACGCCCGGCTGCCCAGCACCCGCCCGGCACCCACCCGCCACCAGTGGGGCCTGACCGCGGGCTGGGTGGGGCTGAAGCAGGCGCAAGGGCTGGTCGAGGGTCAGTAGACACCCAGCGTGGCTTCTCTGCGGACCCACACCCTCTGGCTGCCTCTCCTCTCTCGCCCTCCTTCCTGGGCCCTCCAGGCCACCACCTGCACCCCTCACTGGCCTGCAGACACCCCCGCCGGCCTCACCAACCCCACCCACTGGGGCCTCTGCTCCACTAGACAACGCCTCAGGGACACCCCGGATCCCCCGGCCCCTAAACACATCCCAGCCATGGGCACAAGGCTATGATGCATGGCACTGTCCACACCAGGCTCCCTGCCCAGGCTGCAGCTGCCACCCTCCTGTGTCCTGGGGCGTAGAAAGTGACCCTGTCAGACTCCTTGGCCACCCCTGCCCTGTCCTTGTCACACGGCCCTTGGCCACATGGTCTCCTGGCCCCCTACCTCTACCATAGGAGAACCACCAGCCGCCACCCCTACCAGACACAGCCGCCCAGGCCGCCAGGCTCCTGGAGGCCCCTCCTCCCAACCACACCCAGATGAGATGGGGTCCAGGCTGCCCCTGTGTGAGACGCTTCCCTGTCCTCCTCATTCACACTGGCTCCTGGATCCCCCTGGCACTTGCCCCTTCCAGAAGGAGCCCACCCAGGGCCCAAGTACACATTAGGAGCACGGCGTTGGGGTCAGCAGAGAAGCGGGGCGGAGCCGGGGGTGGGGCGGAGCAGCAGCGGGGTGGGGTGGAGCTGGGGGCGGAGCAGCAGTGGAGTGGGGGCGGAGCCGGGTGCGGGGCAGCGGCGGGTGGGACAGAGCTGGGGGCGGAGCCAGGGAAGGGCAGGTGGGGGCGGCGTTCTTACCTTCACTCTGCTGACTCCCGGTGCTGCCACTGCCATAGCTAAAGCCTGGGTCCTGGTAGGCAGGCGGGAAGCAGGGCGGGGGCCCCGGGTACTGGTAGGGGTAGCCCTGACCCAGGGGCCAGGGGGCAGCCGGGTGGGGCAGCGGGGCCAGCGTGTCCTGATCCGAAGCCCCACTGGAGCCACTGTTGAGGTTCAGGGTGGCGAGATCTGGCGGGGGAGGGTAGGTGAGGGCCGCGGAGGGGCCTCCGGCATCCCCCTGCCCCCCGCTCTGAAGACCGAAGCCCCCACTCACTGCTGCAGAGGTCCCCGAAGACGTAGTAGCACTGCTCGGAGAAAGTGATCTTGTTGACCGTGTGCCGCAGGAAGCCGTGTTTCAGCAAGCTGCTGGCGTACTTCCGGGCCTCCCGCCGCTCCTTGAAGCCCTCCACGTGTGTGTACAGCCAGTCCACCACGTCCGCCCCTAGCCAGCACCAGAGGTCAGCCCGCAGCCCCGAGGCACGCAGCCCCGCCCCGGCACTATTCGCCCGCGGGGACGGCCACTCACCGATGACAGCGTTGGCAATGGTGATCTTGAGCCACATACGGTCGCGGATCTCCAGTCCCGAGTCTGGCAGCTGCATGACCCGGACCACGGCGCTCATGTCACTCTTCACCGTCAGCGGCGCCTCTTCCAGCTCTGCAAGGCACAGCCCCGCCTCAGCCCCAGCAGCTGAAGGCGGGGACTCAGGGCCCTGCACCCCCGGGCCAGGGCACAAGCTGGAGGGTGCGTGACAGCAGGGCCCCGGCCCACTGCAGGATGGACCCCCGTGAGGCTGGGGCGTGAGCAAGGGGATGGGACATTTAGTCTCCCACTCCTGCAGACACTTTCCATCAGGATCCTAGGCACGAACTGGGCTGAGGACACCCCACCCTGCAGACCAGGGCGTAATGAGAACGAGGCAGGCCCCTTCCCCTCCCCGCATGTCCCGCCCGAGAGCGCAGGCTGTTAGTGGTGTTAGCGGCAGGAAGAAGAATGGAGACCTGGCCCCTGCCTCTGACCCCCCTGGGTGCACCCCGCATAGGGGCCCTACATACATCCCCTGCTCCCAACACACAGACCATGAGCAGGATGGGCTGCACAAGGTGGGCACGGGTGTCTGTGCATACATGTCTGTGCAGGGAGTTGGGGACAGGCAACACACACGTGTCACAGCCCCATGACGGCCGCAGGCGGCCATGCTGGAGGCTGGCAGAGACGCCCCCTCCAAGCCTTGGTTTCTGCTGGGGCCCTCGGGAGCTGCCACTTACGTGGAGCACCAGGCACGGAGCTGGTTAGTGAGGAGGAGCTGGTGCGCGTGACGGCGCTGGAGCAGGGGCTCGTACCGTAGCGGGGCAGGGCTCCTGTCAGTGCCGCCGTGTGGGACAGCCAGGCGGCGGGGTCGATGGGCCGCACCGGGTCAGCTGGGTGGCCGCCACGTGGCGATGACGACAGGCGGACAGACAGACAGGGTGGGAGGGCAGGGTGCAGGGCACAGAGGAGAGAGGCCTTCAGGCTGGGTAGGTGCCCCCTCCCCATCCCGCCCCGTGTGCCCCGAGGGCCACTCACCCCGTGGGACAGTGAAGTAGCTTCGGGGCGTCGGGTCCCAGCACTTGGCCACAGTGAGGCTGATGGGCCTGCAGGAACGGTGGTCACACAGCAAGGCCCCCATGGTCCCACCTCCCTGCTTGGCCCCTCCCGCTCCAGCGCCCCCAGCCCTCACCCCGTCTGGGACACGATCTCCCGCAGCACCCGCACAGCGTCATCGTTGCTCATATTCTCAAAGTTCACGTCATTCACCTGCAGGTGTGGGGATTAGGGTGGTGCAGGCAGGGTGTGCAGCTCAGTCCACAGCCCCCGCAGACCTACCCACAGCCGCACGTCCCCCAGCAGCCGCCACAGACCCACCCGCAGCCGCACGTCACCCCGCAGCCCCCACAGACCCAACCGCAGCCGCACGTCACCCCAAAGTCCCCACAGACCTACCCGCAGCCGCACGTCACCCCACAGCCCCCACAGACACACCTGCAGCAACATGTCGCCGGGCTCGATGCGGCCGTCAGCGGCCACAGCCCCGCCCTTCATGATGGAGCCGATGTAGATGCCGCCGTCTCCACGGTCGTTGCTCTGCCCCACGATGCTGATGCCCAGAAAGTGATGTCTCTCTGCAGGAAGAGCCATGAGCCGCGGCCAAGCCCCTGCCCCTGCCCCCAACCCTCGCCCCGAGGCCTCACCCATGTTGAGCGTGACAGTGACGATGTTGAGAGACATGGTGGAGTCGGTTATGCTGCTGAAGGAGGAGGCCTGCGGAGGGGAGGGGGGCATGTGTGAAGGGCACAGGGCTGCCCGACACTGACTTCGCCTCCCCAGCCCCGCCCTGCTCCATCCTGCTATCTACCCGGTCCGTCTGCCGAAGGCGCTGCTTCCTCCGCCGGCGTTTGTGCTTCCGGATGAGCCTGGATGAGGTGCTCTGCTCCGTGGAGCTGCTCAGCCTGGGGACAGACCGTCAGAGCTCAGAGGAGCTAGAGACACGGGTGGGGCGGTGGGACCCCACTCCCCCAATGCTGGGTGGGCTGAACCTGGGTATCAGGGGGTCCAGGCCAGGCTTGTTCCAAAGCAGGCTCAGTGCCTGATGTCCACGCCCCAGGCCCTGCACACGTGATGTGCACAGGAGCATACACGAAAATCCCAGAGACAGGCAAACTCGGCACAAACACATGTAGCCAGATCCACTACTGGCACACACGCACACCTGCACACACGCACACCTGCACACACATGCACACCTGCGCACAGGCACAGCACACACACACCTGCACATGCACGTGTGCACATACACCTGTACACATGCACACCACACATGCACACCTGCATACACATGCACACCTGTGGGCACACACACTGCACACATACCTGCACACCTACCCCTGCACACGCATGCACACCTGCACACGCAGGCACACACACCTGCACACACGCATACCTGCACACACGTACACCTGCACATGCACGCATGCACACATGCACATACATGCACACGTGCACACTCACACCTGCACACATGTACACACGCCTGCACACACACACACCCCTGTGCACACGCACACGTGCACTGTGAAAACACGCTCCTCACATGCACAGTGTGAAAACGCACCTCGCACACACGTGCACACACAGACATGTGCATCATGTACATAAACATTTGCACACAGGTACATGCACAGGCAGACAGGTGCAGTGTGAAAACACCTCACAAACACATGCACAGACACGTGCATGTACATATTTGCATGCGGGCACATGCACAGGTGCACACACGTGCACAGTGAAAACACACCTCATGTGGAACACGTGCACAAGCACACATGCATCATGTACACAGACATTTGCATGCACACGTGCACAGACACGTGCAATGTGAAAATGCCTCATGCAGACACACGCACAGACACGTGCACATCATGTACAGACATTTGCAAGTGGGCACACAGGCACACACTCCCACAGACACACCCACACACCTGCTTGTGCTGCCATCCTCGTCCGAGTCCACAAAGCTGCTGGATTCAAGCTCGCTGCTCAGGGCGGTGGACGCACTGTCTGGGGGCAGCCCTACATCCCGCCGTCGGTCTCCCCTTGGGTGCCCATTGGTCCGGGCGGCTGTGGGGGCAGCAGGTTGGGAGCTGACTGCGGGGTCTCCCAGAGGTCATGGGTTTGGGGCTGCCTGGGTAGTGCTGCATGCCTGTGGGTCTGGGAGCTGGTGGCTCGACTATAGGCTCGCTGGGCCTGCATCTCCACCCAAGCACCGCCACTGGCTAGGGGACAGGAACTTCTGTAGTAGGAACATGGTTCATGGGGGCCCCAGGGAGGCTGGGGGTCCACAGCTGGGCTGACAGGACCACTGTACCCTCCTCGCGGTTCCGGCGTCGGGCACGCTCCCGCCGGTGGCTGACCATGGACTCCGTGCCTGTCTCATTGTCCATCCCGTCACGGCTGCTGGCCACATTTGGGCTGTGCAACAAGAGCAGGGTGGGTGAGGAGGCCGTGGCCCCAACCCCTCAGATGCCTCCCAGCCCAGCCTCCCCTTGCCTGTGGGACCCCAGCCCCAGCAGGTGCCACGCCCACCTACTGGCCCAGGCAGGCCTCCCTCCCCTGTTGGTCAGCATCCCCCACGACGAGCGTGGGGTAGCAGGGCCCAGTGCCCACGGTGTCCTTACTGGAAGGAGGGGGGCCGGGAGTCTCCGATGCCGCCTGTCCGCTCAAGAGGCGGGGGCAGGTCTGTGTGGCTGTCCGTGCCCTGGGACCCCACATCCGAGTGGGCACCCTCAGCCAGGACCAGCTGTGGAGGGAGCAGGCATGCTCAGGGAAGCCCACCCACCTTCAGGACGCCTCCTCAGGGCACCCAGGGAACAGGGGGCCAGCAAGCTGCCCTATCCGCACCCAGCCTGCCAGGGCCTCCCCACACCCACCGCCTCCCCCAGGAAGAGCTCCACCCTGGAATGCTCCCCAGGCGAGCATTCGGGGCCAAGACGTGGGGGCTCACCCAGGAGACCACGCGGCCGTTGAAGCAGGGAAGCTTGGCGTTGTCATCAAAGATCTCCTCCTTCACCACCCTGTGGGCATATGCCGCCGTGAGGCCCCACCTGGGGGGCCCAACCCTGCGGCTCTAGAGGTGAGGCCTGGAGAGCAGGCGCTCCTCCTGCCCGCACAATGTCACTCTGTGGACACCCCTGCTAGTGCATTCTCCTCTCGGGAACTATCCTTCCACTCCGTCATATCCTGGGCCCCCACCCCGCAGCATGGGGACAGTGGCTGTGGACATCCCCACGGGGCGGCTCAGCCAAAGGCTCCCAGTCCCCTGCAGCGTCAGTCCCCAGCCCCCAGGTTGGGGGACAGCTAGGGTGAAGCCTCCTTGGGAAAGCCCCTGTGCCCAGCTGCCCTCGGTTCATGTATGTGGTGGCCCCAGACGCTGTCTCCAACCACCCCCACTTCATCTGGTCCTGGGGCTTGGAGCCCCCCCAGGGCTTCCCCAACACTGGGACTCCTCAGGGCCATGCCCCAGCCTCCTCAGCAACAGCAGCTGCACCTACCGGGCCCCAAGGCTCCCCAGGCTATTCCCTGTCCCTTGCCCAGGACAGCAGGTCCACCGCTCCACCTCCCAGCCAGCTCCAGACCAGCCGCCCACCCCTCAACAGCCAGGGCATCAGGCCACCTACACCCACCCCTGCACTCAGACCTGTCATTCCCAACCAGGAGCCCAAATCCCCCAGCAGCCTCCTCTCCATCAGGCCGGCCATGCCCTATGGCCCCACTCTGCCCTCCTGGCATCTCAGGAGCACCCTCAGGTCCCAGGCCCTGTGCCTGCCTGCCAAGGGTCAGGCTCTGTGAGGGCGGGGCTTTGCCTGACCCCTGCCCTGCACCCCTAGCCAGGCTCACAGTCCACGCACAAAGACTCTCAGACCCAACAGACGGACGTAGGTGGGCTGGGAGGGCACACAGGTCCCCAGAGGCAGCCCACCACCCTCCTGTCCTGTCCATCTAGCCAGGGAGACAAAGACCTCTACTCACAAAACCTCCCTGCACCTCAGAACCTAGAGGGGCAGCAGGGGACACGGAGCTGGCAGGGCCCCCAGGAGAGCAAGCTGGCCAGCTGCCTCGCCAGTCCACCCCCGGGTCAGAGGGGCTTGGGAACGGGGCAGAGGGCACCCAGGCACGCCGCAGAGGGTCAGGGGACACGAACCAGGAGGAGGCCGGGTGACCCGAGCTCAGAGTTCAGGGGGCAGGGTGGCAACCCACACGGCACAGAGGGGACGGCTGGGCAGGGGCAGGTCCCTGGGCCAAGGAGCAAGGCAGGCAGGGCTGTGGTCGACACTCACACTGTGACCTGAGGGCCCAGGCAGCAGGCTGGGTAGGATCCAGATGCTGCCTCGTGGCACCCTGCCCTACCCAGCAGCATTTTCCACGCCCGGGACTTGGGCCCAGTGGAGAAATGGGAGCCCGGAGACGGGGCTGGGCCTGGCCGCACACCTGGCAGGAAGCGGCCTTGTGGCTGCTAGCCCTACTGCCAGCTACAGAGCCACCCCGACTGGCCGCTCCAGGTCCCCTGACCCCGGGGCACCTTGACTCAGCCAGGCTCCGAAGCGGCAGGTAGCAGGAGGCCCCCGGTGAAGTGGCAAACCCACACTCCCACCCAAGCCCTGGCCCACCCACTTGCTGGGAAGAGGCCCCAAGCCTCAGGGCAGAGTGGACAGCAGGCAGGGCCAGCCCAGGTGGGAGCAGGGACCCCTCCCTAGCCCTCTGGGGTCCTGCAGCTGCCTCCCCAGGCTTCCCAGGGCCAGGCCATGGCCATGAGGTGGACGCCCCCAAAGAGCAGAGAAGGTCACTTCTCAGATCCCCTCACGTCTGCTGCCCCCACACAGGAGCCTTCCCAGGTAAGACCATGACTCCCATGCCAGGTTGAGGCCGCCACAGTGAGAGGCTGTCACACCTGAAAGGCTGGAGCAACCCAGGGTGAGGCGGGCCCCACGGACACTGGGGCCACCACCAGCTCCCACCAGGGGGCCAGGGCCCACAGTGAGCCCTTGTCTCTAATGGACCTGACCACAGCAGAGACCCTGGCAGGGTCCCCACTTCAGCCCCTGACACACGGCCCCAGGTGGCCCGGCCGGCAGCTTCTCCCCTGCTGCACCCAACCCCAGCACCCTCTGACTCACCCGAGGGAGACACTCGACCACCCAGAACCCCAGGGCAGCGCCCACCTGCCTCCACCGGAAGAGGGCCCTGCCCCCTCCCACCATCCAGAGTGGCCCAAGCCCGCACGGCCCACCCAGCCAGGGCCTCATGAAGACCCCAGGCTGCCTGGGATGTCCCTGCCCCCTGCCCCCTCACAGATGTCCAGCCAGGGCCCAGAGGCCCTACGCACTCCGCCCTCTTCAGCCCAACAGGGTGTAACAAGTCCTCCCTTGCCCCCGGTGGCAGGGTGCAGACCCAAGCCTGGCTGGGCCAGGAAAAAGGCAGCAGGACCCAAACAGCACAGAGGGAAGGGTGGGGCCTGCCTGGGGCTCCAGGGGTCAGCTACCCAGGTCCCAGGCAGAGCCCTGCCGTCCCCACCCCACCCCACCCGGATGGGGGAGGCTGCCGGAGGCCAGCCAGGCATTGGGGGCGCACCCACCACCTGGGGTCCCCGCGCCTCTGGAGCAGCCTCTGCTGAAACTCAGGGCAGCTGCCAGGGGTGCCCCTGCCAGCACTGTGCCCCCACCTTGGGATTCCCTGCAAGGCCTGGCTAACCTCTGCGTGCTGCCCCCACAGACCCGCCCCGGGGAGGAATCCACTCAGAGGCAGTGCCCTGGGAGCCAGCATGGCCACACAGGATGCAGAGGACCCTCCAGACTCCTAGAGGCTACAGCCAGCTGCCCCATGGTGTGGTCCCGAATGCACCCCATTCTCCCAAAGCGGAGCAGGAAACTGGCAGAGGCAGCTGGCCCAGGGCAGGCGGCGCAGAGCCATCCCGTGCCCTCAGAGCCCCCTGTGCACGCCCCAGGTCAGGGCCCTCAGCCTTGGGGGTCTGTGGCCTCCCAATCCCTGACCCCAGAGCCGGCGGCTCTCCACCAGCCTGTCCCCTGGGTGGTGCCGAGTCCTGGGATCTCTCTGTGCCCCCTCCCCAGGTTCAGGCCACACAGGCTCGAGTGTCCCTGCTGGGCCATGGCTATGAGTGCAGTAGGTGAACTCCCAACACCAGGGAGGGGGAGGCAGTTGGGGCACAGAGAGGCTGAGTCACAGACTCCAAGTGGCACAGCCAGGGAGGGCGGAGTGGGAACTCCCCCGCAGCCCAGGCTAGGCAGAGCCTCCCCAACTCCACAGCTCCCCACAGCAACACCCAAGACACAACGAGCTGTCACAACACCCAGGCCCATAGCAGGCGGCCCCGGGGACCAGGGCTTTGGGCCCACAGCCTTGCCTCTACCCATCCCCTAGTCCCAGGCCTGGGTCACCCCCACCTCGGAGATGAACTGTGGGAGCTGTACCCAACAGACAGGCTCGGTGCCAAGTCCAGCAGGCCCAGCATCCGCCACGCACCCAGCAGTGGGGACCCGGAGCCAAACACCCTCCCTCCTCTGCCTCGGCCAAAGGCTGGGCAAGACCCCCTGCCAACCACCAAACCCAGCACCAGGCAGAGACCCTCCCCCATTCTGCCCTCCTCCCAGCCCTGGGGATCTTAGGTCAGAATAGCTGTGACCAGGGCATGAAAAGTGGAGGACAGGCGGGGGACCTTCACCCACTGGGCCAAAGCCGTGCGTGGGGAGTGGGGTCCAGACCAGGGCACGTGGCTATGGCCACGCCCCAGGCTCCTTGCACTGCAAGGTGGTCAGTCATGCTCTGGAGCAGAGGCTGGGGAACCGGGGCCAGGCCGAGAATGCAGCGGGCGCTGGCGCAGGAACCCCCCACTTACCAGGGCCTCCTCAGCGTCCCCAGCCTGAGGCTCCCTCTCTTACGGAGGCCACCCCAGACCAGCGAGGACCTGCCTTCTCTTTCCCATATCTCCAGCTACATTCACTTGGCATCCAGGACCAGTGTCTAGTTCAGCTCTCACTTAAGCTAAAGTGTGACTGACCAACCAGCCCCTCCCACGGGGGTTCTATTCCACAGAACAGACAGTGCTGAGAGCTCTGCGGGTAGAACTCAGGGGAGGGGAGAAAAGAAGTAATTGATGAGGGTCCTCCATAGGCTCCTGAGGCCACCAGCCAGAGGACCAGGGAGGACACAGAGCAAGGCCCCCGTCCCAGCCAGAGGACCTGGGAGGCTACAGAGCAAGGCCCCCGTCCCAGCCAGAGGACCAGGGAGGACACAGAGCAAGGCCCCCGTCCCAGCCAGAGGACCAGGGAGGACACAGAGCAAGGCCCCCGTCCCAGCCAGAGGACCTGGGAGGCTACAGAGCAAGGCCCCCGTCTCGGGCCTCCAGCATCACCCCAGTCCATTCTTTCCAACCCCCACAGCCCAGCCCAGCCCAGCCCTGACCTCTGCAGCCCCACTGACTCCCAGCCCCCTGTAAGCCTGCAGCCTCCAAAGCTGTACACTGAAGCTCCCCTGTCTCTTTCCTGGCCACATCCCCAAGCCTGCCTCGACACCCAGACCTGCCCACCCTGTTCCCAGGCCCGGGCACCCACGAGTCCTCCAAATGTGCCCAGCAGGTGCAGCCACTGCTGGAAGTGCACTAGGGCAACAGCCAGGCTGTCTCTGCCCTGGGCAGCCCCCGGTGGGTGTCAGGAGCAGAAGGCGGACTCCTCCAGGGCTTCATCCCAGAGCATGGTCCAGGAGCAGAACCTGGGGGCAGGGCATCTCCTCACTACGCATTTCCTGGTGGCACGCATTTGCAACAAAGAGCATTAGTGACTTTGGTAACTTTTGTTAGAATAATACACTAAGTTAAAAACAAAAGTACCTGACACATGTCCCATGCTCAACGCCAAAGCAGCCCAGGCCCACAGAAGCAGGGACTGCAAGGTGCCCCAGCAGGGGAGGAGCACGGACCAGTCAGAAAACAAACCGCCCCCTCCTGCCCAACCTGACTAGAGCGGGCAGGAGGGCCGATAAGCCGAGTGGGGAGCGCCCAGCCTTCAGAGGCTGCCAAGGACGCACCCTGCCCTCTCTGCTTCACCTGGTGGTGGGGGTGGGGAAGGAAAGTACAGCTGTCCAGATGTCCCTTGGGCCCCCTGAGAGCCCCAGAGCGGACCCAGCCTGACTGGACCTGGGGCTGCCTGAGGACCCTGCAACCACAGAATCCAGGAAACAGCCTTAATGTCACAATCTCAAGAGGCGGCCACACACAAGGACACGGCTTGCCGCAGGCTCACCTCCTGGGGCCACGAGGCCTGAGCCCGCCCCTGGCACTGTTGAGCTGGGACTGGGGACTCAGGTTACTGGTGGCTGGGCCAGGCCAGGCCCGGCCTCAAGCAGACGGCCAGGTTCCTGCTCCCTGTCCCAGACGGCCCAGCTCAGCACAGCAGGGGTCTCCTCGCCTGGGACACCACCACCGAAGCCCAGCAGGGAGACGCTGACCCAGGCTGCCCCGAAACAGCAGATGGTCTGGGCTGCTCCGGGAACGCAAGTGCTTTGTGGTTCAGTGGGGACGGGGCCCACAGGGAGCTCAGGACAGGGGTGGGCGAATAAAGTTTCATGGTCACCAGTGGCCCTTGACCTCCACCCTGTCACAGGGACCCTGGAGACCCTGGAGAAGGGGGCCAGGAAGACCTGTCTTGAGCCTCGGGAAGCTTCTGCAAACCCTAGCAGACAGGTTGGTGAACCTGTCCCCCAACGTCTCCCCATCCCAGCTAGGGAACCCCACCCTGCTTCCTTCCCACTGACACGCCCCTGACCCCAGCCCGCACCAACGGCAGGCGCTCCCGGGCAGCCCCCGTGGAAGGCATGCGGCCGACCGAGTCTGACCCGGGCGAAGGCAGGACTCGGGGCCGGGAGGCTAGGGCCAGGGACGCCGGGACCCCCGCCTGCCATCACCCCGCTGCACGGACAGGTGGGGGCGCGCCGCACAGTGGCCGAGGCCGCCACCCGCGCCGCATCTGGCGGAGGCGCGTCGCGGTCTCAGGTCCCCGGGGGCGCGGACGGCCCAGGACCCCGCCCCGTCCCCGCGCGGGCAGGTGCGACCCCCGAGCCCGCGCCAGGCTCGCGCAGGCCTCGCGGCCGACTGACCCGAAGTCCTGGTCCATGGACTTAAAGAAGAATTTGTAGGCGTGCACGGGCCGGTTGCTGAGCACGTTCTTGAAGTCGGCTAGCGTGACGCGCTCGGGGGCCACGGGCAGCTTGACCAGGTACGGCGTCTCCTCCTCGTCCATGTGGTAGATGATCTTGGTCTCCGCCATGGCGCGGCGGCGGCGCGGAGCCCGCGCGCTCAGAGCCCGGCCCGAGGCTCGGACGCGGGGCGCTCCCGGCCCGCCCGCCTGCGCCCCGCCTGGCCCGCGCCACTCTCGGCCCCGCCGCGCCGAGGCCCCCAGGCGCCCCCGCCCGACCGCCCAGGC
>NW_026652284.1:987290-1010443 GCF_009828535.3 Hylobates moloch
AAAAAAAAAAAAAAAAAAAAAAAAAAAAGGGCTGGGCATGGTGGCTCACATCTGTAATCCCAGCACCTTGGGAGGCCGAGGCAGGTGGATCACAATGTCAAGAGATGGAGACCAGCCTGGCCAACATGGTGAAACCCCATCTCTACTAAAAATACAAAAATTATCCAGGTGTGGTGACAGACACGTGTAGTCCCAGCTACTCCAAGGGCCGAGGCAGAAGAACTGCTTGAACTTGGGAGGCGAAGGTTGCAGTGAGCCGAGATCGCGCCACTGCACTCCAGCCTGGGCGACAGAGTGAGACTTGGTCTCAAAAACAAAACAAAACAAAAGGACAGGGTCTCACTGTGTGGCCCAGGCTGAAGGGCAGTGGCACAAACATCTTGGCCCACTGCAGCCTCAAGCGATCCTCGGCCTCTCAAAGCAGTGGGATTACAGGCGAGATTCATCAGTTTTTTTCTTTCTTTTTTTTTTTTTAAGACAGTTTTGTTCTTTTGCTCAGGCTGGAGAGCAGTGGTGCAACCTCAGATCACTGCAACCTCTGCCTTTCAGTTTCAAGCTATTCCCCTGCCTCAGCCTCCTGAGTAGCTGGGATTACAGGTGCCCGCCACCACGCCTGGCTAATTTTTTTTTTTTTTTTTTTGAGACAGAGTCTTGCTCTGTCGAACAGGCTGGAGTGCAGTGGCACAATCTCGGCTCACTGCAAGCTCCACCTCTGGGGTTCACCCCATTCTCCTGCCTCACCCTCCCGAGTAGCTGGGACTACAGGCGCCTGCGACCATGCCTGGCTAATTTTTTGCATTTTTAGTAGAGATGGGGTTTCACCGTGTTAGTCAGGATGGTCTCAATCTCCTGACCTCATGATCCGCCCACCTTGATGCCCCAAAGCTCTAGGATTACAGGCATGAGCCACTGTGCCCAGCCTTTTTCACTTTTATTTTTGAGACAGTCTCACTCCATTGCCCAGGCTGGAGTGCAGTGGTGCGATCTTGGTTCACTGCAGGTCAACTCCCAGGCTCAAGTGATCCTCCCACCTCAGCCTTCTGAGTAGCTGGGACCACAGGTGAACACAACAACCACACCTGGCTAATTTAATTTTTTTTGTAGAGATGGGGCCTTGTTCCATTGCCAAGGCTGGCTTTGACCTACTAGGCTCAAGTAATACACCTGTTTCGGCCTCCTGAAGTGCGGGATTACAGGCACGAAGGCGCAGCAAGACTAGAATAGGCAATATCTCAGTTTATTGTACTTATGAGAGATACTATTCTGTACAACTTTCCATTGTGGGTGTGTTCATCAGATAGCGATGTAAAAAGATATTTCTTATTTTGTATCTGTTTTTTTTTTTTTGAGACGGAGTCTTGCTCTGTCGCCCAGGCTGGAGTGCAGTGGCACAGTCTCGGCTCACTGCAAGCTCCGCCTCCCAGGTTCACGCCATTCTCCTGCCTCAGCCTCTCCGAGTAGCTGGGACTACAGGCGCCCGCCACCACGCCCGGCTAATTTTTTTGTATTTTTAGTAGAGACGGGGTTTCACTGTGGTCTCGATCTCCTGACCTCGTGATCCGCCCGCCTCGGCCTCCCAAAGTGCTGGGATTACAAGCGTGAGCCACCGTGCCCGGCTTATTTTGTATCTTGATCAAAAAAGTCTGAAAGTAGGCTGGGTGTGGTATCTCACACCTATAATCCCAACACTTTGGGAGGCCAAGGCAGGAGGATCATTTGAGGCCAGGAGTTTGAGACCAGGCTGGGCAATTTAGTGAGACTCCATCTCTGCTGGAAAAAAAAAACATTAGCTGGGCATGGTGGTGTATGCCTGTAGCCCCAGCTACTAGGGAGGCTGGCTTGAGCCCAGGAGTTACAGGCTGCAGTGGGCTATAATGGCACCACTGCACTGCAGCCTGGGCGACAGAGGGAGACCCTGCCTCTTAAAAAATAAAAATAGGTCTGGCCGGGCATGGTGGCTAAAGCCTGTAATCCCAGCACTTTGGGAGGCTGAGGCGGGCAGATCACCTGAGGTCAGGCATTTGAGACCAGCCTGGCCAACATGGTGAAACCCTGTCTCTAATAAAAATACAAAAATTAGCCGGGCATGGTGGTGCATGCCTGTAGTCCCAGCTAGCAGGGAAGCTGAGGCAGGAGAATTGCTTGAACCTGGGAGGTGGAGGTTGCAGTGAGCCGAAATCGCACCACCGCACTCCAGCCTCGGAGACAGTGAGATACTGTCTAAAAAAAAAAAAAAAAAAAAAAGGTCTGAAAGCCACCAACTTTAAAACATGGTACTACCACAAGAATCACTTAAAAGGACTAAAATTGCCTCTGGGAAAGGTGGTGTAGGGATGGGGGAAGAGACACTGTTTTCCTTTTTATTTTTTTGAGATGGAGTCTTGCTATGTCCCTCAGGCTGGAGTGCTGTGGTGCAATCTCGGCTCACTGCAATCTCCGCCTCCCAGGTTCACGCCATTCTCCTGCCTCAGCCTCCCGAGTCACTGGGACTACAGGCGCCCGCCACACCTGGCTAATTTTTGTATTTTCAGTAGAGATGGGGTTTCACCATGTTGTCCAGGATGGTCTCGATCTCCTGACCTCGGGTGATCCACCTGCCTCAGCCTCCCAAAGTGCTGGGATTACAAGCGTGAGCCACCGCGCCCGGCCGACTGTTTTTCTTAAAGGAATCTTTTTTCTTTTTGGAGACAGGGTCTCGCTCTGTCACCCAGGCTGGAGGGCAGTAGCGCAATCACAGCTCACTGCAGCCTCGAACTCCTGAGTTCATGCATCCTGTTACCTCGGCCTGTGGAGTAGCTGGGACTACAGGTGCACACCACCACACCCAGCTAACTTTTTACTTCGTAAAGATAGGGTTTCACTATGTTGCCCAGGCTGCTCTTGGAGTCCTGGCTTCATGCGATGCTCCCACCTCCCAAAGTGCTGGGATGACAGGGGTGAGCCACTGTGCCTGCTGGTGACTTCTTAAACGATTAAACTAGCCACATACAAGCATAACTTTTTTTTTTTTTTTTTGAGACAAAGTCTCGCTCTGTCGCCCAGGCTGGAGTGCAGTGGCACGATCTCAGCTCACTGCAAACTCCACCTCCCACGTTCACGCCATTCTCCTGCCTCAGCCTCCCAAGTAGCTGGGACTACAGGCGCCCACCACGCCCGGCTAATTTTTTGTATTTTTAGTAGAGACGGGTTTTCACCATGTTAGCCAGGATGGTCTTGATCTCCTGACCTAGTGATCGGCCTGCCTCCGCCTCCCAAAGTTCTGGGATTACAGGCGAGAGCCACCGCGCCTGGCCCACAAGCATAACTTTTATAAAAATAATTTACTTTTACAATTAAGCTTAGGAATCACAGACTCAGGGCTGGCTCATGGCTTCCTGGCAAGTTAAACTCTGTACTTAGGGTCCGTGCATATGAAACAGCTAATTCAAATCAGTGGTGCAATGAAATAACTCCTCTAAAGAACTTATCCGTCCGGGTGCGGTGGCTCATGCCTGTAATCCCAGCACTGTGGGAGGCCGAGGCAGGCAGATCACGAGGTCAGGAGTTCGAGACCAGCCTAACCAACATGGTGAAACCCCATCTCTACTAAATATACAAAAATTAGCCGGGCACAGTGGCACACACCTGTAGTCCAAGCTGCTCAGGAGGCTGAGGCAGGAGAATCGCTTGAGCCTGGGAGGTGGAGATTGCAGTGAGCCGAGATTGCACCACTGCACGTCAGCCTGGCGACAGAGCAAGACACCATCTCAAAAAACAAAACAAAACAAAACAAAACAAAAACAATAGTAGTAAACTAAAAATGAGAAAAACATGGCATTCAGAGACAGGACCCAGACTCCTTCAGCCTGAAAGACAGGAATGTTCTTTCCCCCCTCCCAGTGCTCTTCCCGGGAGGCTCGGGGGGTCCAGCCAAGGGAAGCCAGCTTTCCTCCCAGACTCCGCTCCACGCCAAGGGTCTCTCTGTTGCCACCGCCAGCCTGCATGCTCCTCAAACAGGGAGTGTACAGTGAGTGCTCAGCTCGGCTCCCTGGAGGTTCTGGGCCTTGCTTGGCACACACGTGTGCTGCCTCCCTGCCCCCCAACACACACACATCTGAAGCAGGCAGGGCCCTGGGTGGGCACCGGGGGTGGGAGCTGAGGGCGTTGCCCATGGTCCATGAAAGCTCTGAAGCCATAGCTCTGTGGCTGGTCAGGCCCCAGGCCCCAGGCTCCGCCCCAGCGGAAGGCACAGAGAACACCAGTTTGCCAGGGACGCAGCAGCCAGGGGAAGAGGCGTGGGGCTGAGTTCACCAACATGCCCCATTATGGAGGCCACTGCTGAATGCCACCCCTGGGCTTGAGGTTGGGGCACCATCCCCAGCAGAGCCAAGTCCTGGCTGGAACCCGAGCTCTGAACACCACCAGGACACGCTGTGGTGAGGGGCAGGTCGCTGACAGCTCCACAGGCCCCCAGCCCACCCCACCCCACCTCTACCTCCTCGCCCAGGTGATGCCCAGGGCCAGAACAGGGGAGGCAACAGGGAGAAGGGGTGCATGTCTCCCAGGCAGGGGCAGGGCGGAGGCCCCGCAGAGAAGAGGGGAGGGACGGCCTCTTGTGGCCTGGGAGCAACCACAGAGATAAAAATAAAACCCCAAAACTGCTTCCCAAGGTTGTGGTTGGGCAACAAACGCTTCCAAGCCAAGCCAGGGTGAGCTCTGCAGGCTGGGCAGGGTGTGGGCCTGCAGGGGGGCCTGGGGTGCGGGAGCTGGCGTGGACAGCTCAGGCACCACCTCGCTGGGATGGTGACGTCTGGAGCAGGGGTACCCACCGCTGCTGACGCGGGCTGATGGGTTCATCCTGGGGATGTCCTCATGGTGCAGGGTGTGTGGCAGCATCCCTGGCCTCCACCCACCCATGCCAGCAGCACCCCCCACTGACAACCACAGATGTCTCCAGATGCGGCTCAAAGCCATGGCTGACCTGCCTCCCAGGAGCACCCCAAGCCGGCCCCCACGCAGGGGTGGAGGCCGGGGCCGAGTGGGGTCCCAGGGCTGTGCCTGAGCTGAGGAGGACTGCTCCCCACCACTGGCTGCCCAGCTGAGCTCTGCAGGCTAGGACTCCGGACAGGTCCACTCAGCTTCCCGCGTCTCCTCCCTCATACAGGGAAGGGGGAGGTGAGCCCGGGGCAGCTCCCAAGGCCGGGATGGGAGGAAATGCGGGGGGCAGCAGCTCTGCAGAGGGTGCCAGTGGTGGCCAAGGGCACCGAGAGGCTGGTGCAGGGCCAGGCTTGGCGCTGAGTGGGGTCCACTTTACCAGGGGGAGTTTCAGCCCTGGGAGCCCTGCCCCACTCACAGCTGGGAAAGCAGCCCCAGGAAGGATGCCTGTGACCCCAGCTGGAGCCCCACAAGACGCTTCCTGCCACCTGTCCTGGTCCCCAGCCCTGGACCCAGGAGCCCGGCTGCTGCCCCCCTGTGGTGGTCTGGGGAAGCGCACCTCCACCCGCTACGGCCTCCGGACCCCTCCGTGCGGTCAGGGACCCACAGCCAAGGCCTACTGACCTCGCTGGCTGCCACGTCCAGGGCCCAACTCCTCGGACAATGTGTGACCCACAAGTTTGTCCTGTTCTAGAGAAACTGCTGGGAATAGCGCTCAAGCCCTCCCCAAGGTCTGATGGGCAAGGAACTCAAGCTCGAGTCTCAGACACATTTCTGTGACAAAAGACAAGAGACCCCCACGTCTCTGGTGAGAGGCAGCCCAGCCTTCACACGCGGGGGCCGGGGAGGGGCTGCAGCTCCAAGGCCTCCACTCAACCGCCTGGGGCGGACGCAAAGGCTCCTCTCCTGTCGCTGACCTGTTGGGGGCAGCACCTTCCCAGTGCCCTCCCATGCCCGGCTACCCAAGTCCAAGGGCCCCTGCACATCCCCGCTCTTAGGAGTAACGTGTTCCAGCCAGGCCAGGCGCAGTAACCCCAGCACTTTGGGAGGCCGAGGCGGGCAGATCACTTGAGGTCAGGAGATCGAGACCATCCTGGCCAACATGGTGAAACCCTGTCTCTTAGGCCGGGCGCGGTGGCTCACGCTTGTAATCCCAGCACTTTGGGAGGCCGAGGCGGGCGGATCACGAGGTCAGGAGATCGAGACCACGGTGAAACCCGGTCTCTACTAAAAATACAAAAAATTAGCCGGGCGTGGTGGCGGGCGCCTGTAGTCCCAGCTACTCGGAGAGGCTGAGGCAGGAGAATGGCGTGAACCTGGGAGGCGGAGCTTGCAGTGAGCCGAGATTGAGCCACTGCACTCCAGCCTGGGCGACAGAGCGAGACTCCGTCTCAAAAAAAAAAAAAAAAGAAACCCTGTCTCTAACAAAAATACAAAAATTAGCCACGCTTGGTGGCGGGCACCTGTAATCCCAGTTATTCAGGAGGCTGAGGTAGGAGAATCACTTGAACCTGTGAGGGAGAGGTTGCCGTGAGCTGAGATCGCACCACTGCAGTCCAGCCTGGGTGATGGAATGAGACTCTGCCTCAAAAAAAAAAAAAAAAAAAAAAGGAATAATGTGTTTCTCTTCTTCACCCAGAGGAACCTGGAGACACCGGGGGCCTCTGGCTCAACCTAAGCCTCAGGGATTCTCCGGCCCTGTAAACGAGACCCTTTCCTCAGCCACCCACCCCCAGCCCGAACTCCTTGTGGGCCAACTCTTCCTGCTTAGTCCCCACGTCCACTCAGGGCCCCAGGAGATGGCAGACATGCCTGGGAAGGCCAACACCCTGGCCCTGTAGCTGGAAGGCTCGGAGGCCCACTGGAGACTCACATCCACGGAGCCTGGCGGGCACCATCCATAACCGCTAGTAGTACCAGGACCTTTCCTGCCTTCCCAGTGAGGCCCTCCCCGACCCTCCACTCATGAAATACACCCGAGTCACCCCGTGCATTCTGGGTGCTCCCTAAACCCCAGTCCTGTCCTCCTGTACTTCTGCCATCCGGGTCGGCCTCCCCCAGGGAATGTGGCGCTCAGGGAGGGGTTGCGGGTTCTGTTCACAGTGATCCCACAGCACCTAGCCTGAACTGCACACAGCACACATTCGCTCACAGCGAGGCTGGGGCTCCCACGGGCCCAGCACCCTCTGGACGGTGGCCGAGGGCCAGCTAGAGAGAGGGACCGCCAATCTGCCACCCTGCTGCCCGGGTCTTCTACAACACCTGGGACTGGCACCAGCCTCTATCCTGGGAGACCTCACACCCGGCAAAAGGAGCTCCAGACCGGCAGGAAAGGCTGAGTTCTCTGAGAATTTATTACTAGGGATCACAGCAGCAACAGGCGGGAAGGGCGGCGCCAGACTCATTTGCCCCGCAGGTAGATCTTGGGTGTCTGCCACCCTTCGGGGGCTTCCTTCAGCCCCGCCTTCCGCCAGATGCGCCTCAGGTCTTTCTCGAACTTGATCTGCAAGAGGCAGATGGAGGGATCGCCAAGTAATTCGTGGCAAAGAAACGTGTTCTCAGCACTTTGCCCTCCCAGGGCCAAGCAGAGGGCCGCTCACCTGCTTGCATCTCAGGCGTGCTTCCCGGACCTTCCTCCGCAGGAACCGCGTCGTCTTCACCAGCTTCTGGTACTTGTGGCGGTTCATCTTCCGCCGGCGGATCTTCAGCACGTTTCTGCACTGAATTTGAGGCGCATCCCCGACGCCTTCATCCCGCTGCTCGGCCCCTTCCCCTATCTGGCTGGGCGGACACTGGTAGGATTGGGGTGGAGCCACAGTTCCTGCGGTCCCGGTATCCAGTCTGGGCAGGAAGCAGCGGGCCGTGAGCCAGCTCTCCAGGGGGCTGACGGACATCTTCCTGGGGACCAGCATCTCCTCCAGCTCCAACTGGGCCCCCTTGCGAGGGAGAGAGGCCGCCCTACCTGGGCCGGCCGGCGGTGTGCTGTAAAGGGGCCCGCAGACCCGGCTGCCAAGCACTCCAGAGACGGGCCAGGGCGGGCGGCCGCCTGCAGAAAACCAGACGCCACAGTCACCGCTCGCGAGACCATGCAGGCCCGTCGGGTTGGGGAGCAGCACGTTCGTCCCAGTGAGGATCCCCCGCACCTCATTACTCAGGGGTTCACCCTGAGGTTCCCTCTGTGAGCCTCGGAAGCTTAGAGGGGAAAGCGTGTGTGTGTGGCCACGGGCGCTGCCCCAGAGGAGCTGCTGAGACCCGCACTCCTAATCAGGTGTGTCTCCTCCCATCGGCCCCCGCGGGGCTTCCTACCTGCCCAGGGAACGGCCCGCAACAGCTGGGAAGTCAGGCGCCCCAGGAGCATGGTCTGTGGGCGGCGGCCCCAGGTCCCAGAGGAGCTGGAACACAGGTGCCCGTTCAGGTCAGGCCGCAGCGCCTTCAGCAGTCGCGGGCGGGCCGGGACTGGGGCGTCTGGTCCCGCCGCGACCGCCGCTTCCTTTCTCCCTCCGCCACCCCAACCCACAAGGAGGATTTTGCTTCCAACACAGCTCGCGCCCCGAGGTTCCCAAGCCCCCGACGCGGGCAGTGTCGCGCTCGGACGCACCGAAAGGTCCCAGAACGGGGAGGCCGGCCCCCTCCCCGGCTTCACCCCCACGCGGATCGCGCTGCCTGGCGCCGGGACCCTCTCGGCAGGACCCCGGAACCGCCTGCCGCAGCGCCCGGCGCCCTCAGGCCTCCCGCTGACCCTTCCCAGCCCCGACCTCGGCGCAGCTCAAATTGACCGTTCCGCGGCCGCCCTCGGGCACTTCCGGTCCGTCTCCAAGTCGGCCCCGATCTGCAGCGGCCACCCGGCGGTTCCTACGCACAGCGCCCCCTGGTGTCCTCGCGGCCCCTGATTCTGCATTGGCTCAGGCCACGCCGGGCCGAAAGGCTACGGTTTCCGGTTAGAGGAATCACGGTCCCAGTCCTCGCGCTGTTCCTTAGTTCCGCCTAGTCCTTTACGGAGGCAAAAAACTACATTTCCCACAATCCCAGGGTGTGCGGGCCCTGGATATGCCCGCGGGTCCAGAATCGTTTCCGGACCACCCAGGGGGCGGATTCTCAACGGGCCGACGGAAGTGCGGGCTCAAGACTACGGAAGTGACGTATCCGGCGATGGAACGGAAGCCGGAAGCGTCTAGAGCTCTTTCTCCTGTTTTAGCTAGAGACCAAGGACCCGGAGCAATCGCTGAGCCCGCGGTACCGGGCTTCCCCGACTCCTCATTCCTGGAGTTAAAAAAAAAATCAGACTCAGGCCGGGCGCGGTGGCTCAGGCCTGTAATCCCAGCACTTTGGGAGGCCGAGGCTGGTGGATCCCCTGAGGTCAGGAGTTCGAGACCAGCCTGGCCAACATGGTGAAACCCCGTCTCTACTAAAACTACAAAAATTAGCCAGGCGTGGTGGCAGGCGCCTGTAATCCCAGCTACTCGGGAGGCTGAGGCAAGAGAATCTCTTGCGCCCAGGAGGCAGAGGTTGCGGTCAGCCTTGATCGCACCACTGCACTCCAGGCTGGGTGACATAGACCCTGTCTCAAAAAAAAAAAAATAAAATAAAATAAAAAATAAAATCAGACTCACACTTTTTGTCTGAAAACTAAAAGCAGCCTCTCTGGAGGATTGGGTTTGGCTGGGCCCCTAATGGTGCTCCCCAGAGCAGGCGCTGCCAACGTGTAGCTTCACCTTTCTACTCCGACAGGCCCGTTTGACCTCCCTGAGGTTGGCTAAGATAGAGACCCTAGCATGGACTTGCAGGGGCGCCTGGTGGGAGAGCGGTGTGGAGCAGAGCCTGCTGGGCCTGCTCGGAGACTTGCTTTTCAGGAGGGTCTTCCAGGGACGTTTAGCAGCAAGTGGAAAGGCCAGGTCATCCGCCGGGCCCAGCCTGGCTAAGCAGTGAGTGACAGGTAGGATAGGCCAGTGTGAGGACAGAAAGTTCAGGCTCCAGGCCCAGCTCTACAACTGAGGTCCCCAGATGACTCTACATTACCCCCCAGAGGGGCTACTTGGGACTCCAAGCAGGAAGGTTTACGAACGTTATTTGCGGGCCCGCCTTTCACCCCTGCTGCACAGCTTCCCCTAGTGGATTTGGTCGTAAATGAGCAGGGTGGTGCCTCCAGAGCAGCCCTCGCCTGGGTGCCCCCGTGTTTGTCTTCGCCCTGCCGGGGTCCAGGGAAATGCAAAGAATCCATCAGAGAACAGGTGAGCATGTTGAGAAGAACCAGAATAACCTGGGCTGGCAACCTTCTTGGCCTTCAGGCTTCTGAGGCATTGATGTGCAGATAAAAGTACCTCCCCAGAGTTAGGGACCGAGTAGAAGAAACGGATGTGGACATTTCAGTCTGAGAAAGTCTTGAGGGGCAGGATGAACCAGGGTATCCTTCCCCCTCTCAGGAAGTAATTTCAGGGAGGTGAAGTGAGGAAGACCAGTCTGTTGGGGTCCCTGTACCCAATAGGCTCCAGGCCAAAAGGGAAAGGTCCCAGCTAGAGCAGGACCCAGCTGCTACAACGCTGGGGAATTATCATTCAGCTACAGGAGCTGCATGGAGCTGGCCCAGGAGGCTTGCAGACAGTGGCCACCCTGATGAATGCCCAGGCCAGACCTGACTGGCTGCCTCCCACAGGAGTGGCAGGAACACTTGTTGGAAGCGCCAGATGCTTGTGTGAGCAGAGCTGCCAAGCTAGATGAGCTGGAACTAGACTAGGAAGATCATCCTTTACAAACATCTGAGGAAGAAAAAATGCAGTGGAAGAATCGGGGAGGGTGCATGGGTTATGATTCCTAATTTTTAAACAAAGGAACTCTAGTCTGTCAAGGAAAGTACAGTTACTGCACATACCTGTTTTCCCCAAAATACCCATTTGTCTTCAGGAAAGTTTTTCTTTAGAAACTTCAGAATTTTGGTCAGGCAGAGTGGTTCCCACCTGTAATCCCAGCACTCTGGGAGGTCGAGGTGGGCATACTGTCTGAAGTCAGGAGTTTGAGACCAGCCTGGCCAACATTGCGAAAACCCGTCTCTACTAAAAATACAAAAAAAAAAAAAAAAAAAAATTAGTTGGGTGTGGTGGTGCACACCTGTAGTCCCAGCTACTCTGCAAACTGAGGCAGGAGAATCTTTTGAACCTGGGAGGTGGAGGTTGCAGTGAGCCGAGATCGTGCCAATGCACTCCAGCCTGAGTGACAGAGCGAGACTCTGACTCAAAAAAAAAGGCGGGCATGGTGGCACAGACCTGTAGTCCCAGCTCCTCAGGACGGGGTCGAGGGCAGAGTGGCCAGACGCGACAGAGTATACTGGGGGAACGACATATTGGCGACCCAGCACACACCTGCCTATAATACTTAAATAATCTTAAGATCATGGATAATAGTGATCTTATTAAAATACGAAACTATGGGTTTTCAGTATTTCCTTTTATTAGCATAACTTAACCGTAAATGTATGTGATTTATAAATAATGGCTGCATAGCAGTTGGTGTACAAAACTCCTGAAAGCTTAACAGCTAGCGGTCGCGCTGCGCCCTGGCCCGCACTGGCTCCCACAAGCTACTGCCAGGCTCTGACAAGGTATCAGAGCCCTGCCTGTCTGCAGCTTTTGCCCCAAGACTTTGGGGCTCCTCAGCTCAGGGCACAGCCTGAGCTCCAGCCTGGGTCCACCCTCGGCCACCCCGCCTTTAATGCACCTCCAACCTCCGGGCCAGAGATACAACATTCCTAAAAATTCTGAAGTTTCTATTTTTTTTGTTGTTGTTGTTTTAAACAGACGGAGTCGTCTTGCTCTGTCACCCAGCCTGGAGTGCGGTGATCTCGGCTCACTGTAACTTCTGCAACTTCCGCCTCCCGGGTTCTAGCAATTCTCCTTCCTTAGCCTGCGGAGTAGCTAGGAATACAGGCACACGCCGCCACACTCGGCTAATTTTTTGTATTTTAGTAGAGACAGGGTTTCACTGTGTTGCCCAGGCTGGTCTCGAGCTCTTGAGTTCAGGCAATCCACCTGCCTCGGCCTTTCCAAGTGCTAGGATTACAGGTGTGAGCCACCACGCCCGATATTTTTTTGTTATTGTTTTTGTTTTTTGAGAGGGAGTCTCGCTCTGTCACTCAGGCTGGAGTGCAATGGCGCGATCTCAGCTCATTGCAACCTCCACTTCCCAGTCTCAAGCGATTCTCCTGCCTCTGGAGAATGATCTTAAGATGACTGAATATTGGCCGGGCGCGATGGCTCACGCCTGTAATCCCAGCACTTTGGGAGGCCGAGGCGGGCGGATCACGAGGTCAGGAGATCGAAACCATCCTGGCTAACACAGTGAAACCCCGTCTCTACTAAAAATACAAAAAAATTTAGCAGGGCGAAATGGCGGGCGCCTGTAGTCCCAGCTACTTGGGAGGCTGAGGCAGGAGAATGGCGTGAACCCCGGGGGGCGGAGCCTGCAGTGAGCCGAGATCGCGCCACTGCACTCCAGCCTGGGCGACAGCGAGACTCTGTCTCAAAAAAAAAAAAAAAAAAAAAAAAATGACTGAATATTATAGGCAGGTGTGTGCTGGGTCGCCGAGATGTCGCTCCCCAAGTATATACTCTGTCGCACCTGGCCTCTGCCTTCGGCCCTCGGCGCAGCCAAACAGGACGTATCTCCAGAAACCCGGCGGGTACAAGCCCAGCCGTTGGCCATTCAGAGCGCGGCTTAAACGGGAGCACCTGCTTCAGTACGATGTCCCTAACCGTCAAGGGCTCAAGATCCTGCCTTGATTCATTGGATCTGTGCAAGATTAGCAAATGTTTACCCTAATTTTAGACTCACTCCTAAAAACTCACTCTTGGGAGCTCTGTATGGAATGGGGACCCTCTTCTTCTGGTATTATGTTTTCAAAAAACTTATCCAAGAAGGAAAATTAGATCAAACGTTTAACATCTCATATCAAATCTGGCAATGACGACTGTGTGCGCTCTTGCTTAAACGGTCTATCAATCTTTTTTTTTTTTTCTTTTTAAGTATTGTGGACTGGGTGCAGTGACTCACGCCTGTAATCCTGGCACTTTGGCCGGGCGCGGTGGCTCACGCCTGTAATCCCAGGACTTTGGGAGGCCGAGGCGGGCGGATCACGAGGTCAGGAGATCGAGACCATCCTGGCTAACACGGTGAAACCCCGTCTCTACTAAAAATACAAAAAATTAGCCGGGCGAGGTGGCAGGCGCCTGTAGTCCCAGCTACGCGGGAGGCTGAGGCAGGAGAATGGCGTGAACCCCGGGGGGCGGAGGCTGCAGTGAGCCGAGATCGCGCCACTGCACTCCAGCCTGGGTGAAAGAGAGAGACTCTGTCTCAAAAAAAAAAAAAAAAATCCTGGCACTTTGGAAGGCCAAGGCAGGCAGATCACGTGAGGTCAGTTCGAGACCAGCCTGGCCAACACGGCAAAACCCTGTCTCTACGCAAAATACAAAAATTAGCCAGGCATGGTGGCACATGCCTGTAATCCCAGCTGCTCAGGAGGCTGGGACAGGAGAATCACTTAAACACGGGAGGCAGAGTGAGCCAAGGCCATGCCATGGTGAGTGATGACAGAAAAGCTGTATAATGACTACTGCATGGAATGAAGTTGTTGGCACTTGAAATTGGCCATATCCAGCCTGGGCAACATGGCGAGACCCTGTCTCCTCAAAAAATACAAAAATTAGCTGGGCGTAGTGGCTCACACCTGTAGTACCAGCTACTCAGGAGACTGAGGTGGGAGGATCACTTGAGCCCAGGAGTTGAAGACCAGCCTGCAACATAGTGAGGCCCCATCTCTACAAAAAATTAAAAAGGCCAGGCATGGTGGCTCACGCCTGTAATCCCAGCACTTTGGGAGGCCGAGGCGGGCACATCACGAGGTCAGGAGATCGTAGCCATCCTGGCTAACACGGTGAAACCCTGTCTCTGCTAAAAATACAAAAAAAAATTAGCCGGGTGTGGTGGCAGGTGCCTGTAATCCCAGCTACTCGGGAGGCTGAGGCAGGAGAATGGCGTGAACCCAGGAGGCATAGCCTGCAGTGAACCAAGATTGTGCCACTGCACTCCAGCCTGGGTGACAGAGCAAGACTCCGTCTCAAAAAAAAGAAAAAAATAAATAAAAACAAATTAGCCAGGCGTGGAGGTGTGAGCTTGTGGTCTCAGCTACTTGGGAGGCTGAGGTGAGAGATCGCTTGAGCCCAGATCACACCACTGCACTCCAGCCTGGGCGACAGAGACAATAAAATATAATTGGCCCGGCTGGGTGGAGTGGCTCACGCCTGTAATCCCAGCACTCTGGGAGACTGAGGTGGGCAGATCACCTGAGGTCAGGAGTTCGAGACCAGCCTGGCCAACGTGGTGACACCCCATCTCTAATAAAAACACAAAAGTTAGCCGGGCGTGGTGGTGGGCGCCTGTAATCCCAGCTACTTCGGAGGCTGAGGCAGGAGAACTGCTTGAACCTGGGAGGTGGAGGTTGCAGTGAGCCAAAATCGCACCACTGCAGTCCAGCCTAGGCAACAGAGCGAGACTCTGACTCAGATAAATAAAATTGTCCATGAAAGATTTACACCCCAAAAATTGAAATGCAAGGGCCTACCCTTTTTTCAGAGGTGCTAGTTAAAATGCTCACCAGTGCTCCATGCACAGGGCTTCCCAGGAGACAGGCACCCTCACAAGGCTAAGGGAACAGGAGCAGTGCGTCTGGCTCTAGATGCAGCTCAGTCCTACTCCACCCCGGGCACGGGCACCACTGTGAGCTGTCCCGGATGGTAGGGCCTGCACCCCTTGCTGATGGCAAAATGGCCTCTCTGCCAGGTGTGTCCTCTCAGGGTCAGGGTGCCCTGGGCTGTGACACTTCAGCCAGGCCACCACCAGCGAAGCCAGCCCAGCAGCTCCATGACACAGTAGCTGCTCTGTGGGTGCCCTGCCCAGTGAGGAACTTGGGGTGCACCCCATGCGGGGCCCCAGCCCTGCCTGTGCCCAGTCCCCCCATTCACGCAGCTGCCCGTGGAGCCGTGAAGGTGCTGGCAGGATGGAAGCAGCCCCCAGGGGCTGGGCCTGAGGAGGTGGGGCAGGGCATCCGCGGGATGACAGTGGTGCGTGCCCCTCCTTCCTTTGGTCCCCGTAGAGGGCAAATCTCAAGGAGGGGACGGTGGCCTTGTGGATGCTGGGCAGCCCCCCAATGCCTGCCTCCCCTGGGAAGATGAGATACGGGGCAAGACCTGCAGTCGCCCCAAGTGCCAGGGCGACCTTGAGGGCTGCCAGGGAGGTGCCCACCTACCACACCAGACGCCTCCCCGTGTGGGTTCCTCCTGCAGGTACTCCCAGGGCTGGAGTGACCCCTGGGCCTGGCCTTGCTGCAGGCAGGGGAGAGCCATGGATTCTGTGGCACGGGGGAGCCCCCGGTCTGGTGGGCAAGGACCCCTACCCTCAGGTCAACACTCCTGGATCGAGGCCAGGACCTGACCCACTTGGGAGCAGAGGCCGAACCCACCCCCACCTTGTGGCTGGAGACCCTCACTTTCCGGATGCTGAACCAGGCTCCAGTTGCCAGAGCTCCAGGGTACCCATGCCAGGAGCTGGCGCCGTGCCCCTTGCTGTGTCCCTAGGCAGAAATGAGCCTGTGGGGCCCCGCAGCTAGCGTGGACCCTCAAAGGACCTGGGGCAGACCCTCACTTTGGCCCACCCATCTGGTTTTCTCCGGAAGGGGTTCTGGAAAGCCTCAGGCAGTAGAGGCGCCCTGCGTGGAAGCTGGGCACTGCCAGAGCTGTGGGACTGGAGGCTCTGGGAACAATGGGCCCTGTCTGTGTCCTCTGGGGAGTGTCCCACACACGTTTCTCCACCTTGGCACAGCTGATGCCTGGAACTGTCCTGTGCACTCAGCGTACTGGGCAGCATCCCTAGGGGTACTTGGCACAGCTGATGCCTGGAACTGTCCTGTGCACTCAGCGTACCGGGCAGCGTCCCTGGGGTACTACTGTGGCCCAACAGCATGTCCCTGAGCTCTCAGACCCCCGCCGTGTCCCCCTAGCCTGAGTCCCCTGAGCTGCCATCAGTTTCCTCCAGATGGTAGCCCAGAAGCTGAGACGCAGGCAGCATGGAGTCGCAGGGACAGGCTACCCTGATGCCTGCAGTTCCCCTCTTGGCAGCCTTGCAGGGCCAGTCATCTCGTGGACGGGCAGGAACGACCCTTCACACAGGGCAGGGCGGGTCAGTGCTTTGGACGTCTCTGCAGCGGTGACTGTAAGGAGATGCCCATCATGCTGGGGCTCCTGGGGAACCACTGGAGGCAGCCACCATGTGCCCTCTCCTAAGCCAGCCAGTCTCCAGCTGGGGACCACCAGGGATCCCCTGGTCCCATCGGCACACTGCAGCAGGGAGACGAGAGACCTGCAGGACGGTCTTCCTGGTCCAGACAGAATGAAGCAAAGAAATCTGAAGGAAGGGGCAGATGGCCAGGAAAGTGATCCCTGGGGGCCCTCATTGCACACTGGTATAAGCCATCCCCCCAGTGCCTTGACAGTTTACAAAGTCTATGGCAACGACCCAGACGTTACCACCCCTTTTGCAGAAAGTCCTGGTAACTCACCCCTTAATTTAATGTAAGTAAACGTGCATATAAATACAGCTGCCAACAGCTCTCAAGTGCAGCTCTGGGCCCACTGTCTACGCATTATCCCTGCCCCATAAGAACCAGCTCCAGTTCAATAAAAGGAATGCTGCGGGCAGGTGCGGTTGCTCACGCCTGAATTCCCAGCACAGGCCGAAGTGGGTGGATCACCTGAGGTCAGGAATTCAAGACCAGCCTGGCCAACATGGTGAAACCCCATCTCTACTAAAAATACCAAAATTAGCCAGGCATGGTGGCAGACGCCTGTAATCCCAGCTACTCGGGAGGCTGAGGGAGGAGAATCACTTGAACCCAGGAGGAGGAGGTTGCAATCAGCTGAGATTGCGGCACTGCACTCCAGCCCAGGCAACAGAGCAAGACTGTTGGATTGCTGTGGGCCAGGTGCGGTAGTGGACACCCTCAATGTCCACCAGCAAGAGGGTGGGTGAGGAGGGAGGACTGCTTGAGCCTGGGAGACAGAGGCTGCAGTGAACTGTGATTGTGCCACTGCACTCCAGCCTGGGTAACAAGTCAGACTCCATCTCCGATTAAAAAAAAGAAAAAAAAAAAAAAAAGATTGCTGTCTACCACCACCTGCATTCTTCCCTGGGTGAAGACAAGAACCCTCATGGGCTAAGCCCTAATTTGGGGGCTTGCTGGCCATGGATCATCCAGTGGTCATGAAGGGACAAAGATAGCAAGGAGGCCGGGCATGGTGGCTCACGCCTGTAATGCCAGCACTTTGGGAGGCTGAGGCGGAAGGATCACGAGGTCAGGAGACGGAGACCATCCTGGCTAACACAGCGAAACCCTGTCTCTACTGAAAATACAAAAAATTAGCTGGGCATGGTGGCGGATGCCTGTAGTCCCAGCTACTCTGGAGTGCCACTGCACTCCAGCCTGGATGGTAAGAGTGAGACTGTCTCAGAAATAAAGTAAAATGGCTGACAAAAATAAATTGGGGTTAGAGGAGAATCAACCAAGAGAAGGGGTGAGAAGGATGTGGTTCTGTCCAGGGTGGCCAAGCAATGGGGTATCCAAATCCACTGCTTGGCTGCCGTGAGGGAACAGGCCCTTGGACCTGGGACCTGGTCGGAGCATGGATCTCACAGGTGGCGGCGGTGCTGTGGCTGTCGCCCACTGCTCGGCTCCACCACAGGCCAGGAAAGAGGATGGTTCTGAAAAGAGCCTCTGGTTCATGTGGCAGCGCTGATCGCCCACCGTGGCACGTCTCGCCGTCTCATGTTACCTCCACTGCCAGTCGCCTCCATCTCCCATCTCCCTGCCTCTTGCTCACCCCCTTGCTCTCTTTTTGTTGTTTTTTTTTTTTTTTTGAGATGGAGTCTCGCTCTGTTGCCCAGGCTGGAGTGCAGTGGCGCAATCTCGGCTCACTGCAAGCTCCGCCTTCTGGGTTCAAGCGATTCTCCTGCCTCAGCCTCCTGAGTAGCTGGGACTACAGGCATGAGCCACCACACCTGGCTAATTTTTGTATTTTTAGTAGAGACATGGTTTCACCGCATTGGCCAGGATGGTCTCCATCTCCTGACCTTGTGATCTGCCCACCTTGGCCTCCCACAGTGTTGGGATTACAGGCATGAGCTACTGCACCTGGTCTCAAACTCCTGAGCTCAAGCAATCCACCCACCTTAGCCTCCCACAGTGCTGGGATTACAGGTGTGAGCCACCGTGCCCAGCCCATTTTATTTTCTGTCCTGAAATGTATGCTTAATTCATGGTTTTTGTTCTCACTCCCCAGTAACTGTATTAGGGCAACTGTTTAAGGCAGGACACTTGGCTGTGAGAGGTCCTGTTGTGTTGACTCTGGGATGCCAGAGTCACGTTCTGTCGCCCCAGCTTGGCCTTTGTGATACACTGTTGGCTGCCTTCCACCTGCTCTGGGGTTTTTGGCATTTGGTGTGTGGACCCTCATTGGCCAACACTTGGGAACCCCAGGGTTTTGGCATTTCGTGTTATTGGTCACCCTCTGGATGGCCCAGGGTTTTGGCACTGACATTTCTTCCAAGATTGCAGGTTGGAGGCCCACCCTAGCAGAATCTTGGTCTTGCCTTTTCTTGCTTACTGCCCTAAAACCTAAAATTATAGCTTTTGATAACAGCCTTTACTTTTTTGAGATGGAGTCTTGCTCTGTCGCCACACTGGAGTGCAATGGCGCAATCTCGGCTCACTGCAATCTCTGCCTCCCGGGTTCAAGTGATTCTCCTGCCTCAGCCTCCTGAGTAGCTGGGATTACAGGGACACAGCACCACACTCAGCTAATTTTTGTATTTTTAGTAGAGACGGTGTTTCACTGTGTTGGCCAGGATGGTTTTGATCTGCTGACTTCGTGATCCACCTGCCTCAGCCTTCCACAGTGCTGGGATTACAGACGTGAGCCACCGCACCCGGCCTCCCACCATGCTGGGATTACAGGCATGAACAGCTGCGCCTGGGCCAGCTTTACCCTTCTTATAGTCACTTTATGCTTTCCCTTCTACACTTTGCTTAGAAGCACTTCTTGTGATCAGGTGCTGTGGCTCACACCTGTGATTCCAATGCTTTGGGAGGTCGAGGCAGGGAGACTGCTTGAGCTCAGGAATTCGAGACCAACCTGGACAACATAGCAAGACCCCGTCTCTACACAAAAAAATAGAAAAACTAGCTGGGTGTGGTGGCACATTCCTGTAGTCCCAGCTACTCAGGAGGCTGAGGTGGGTGGATCGCTTGAGCCCAGGGTGAGGTTACAGTGAGCTGAGCCGTGACTGCACCACTGCACTCCAACCTGGGCACCAGAGCAAGACCCAGGCTCCAAAAAAAAAAGCAGGGCCAGGAGCGGTGGCTCACACCTGTAATCCCAGCACTTTGGGAGGCTGAGGTTGGCGGATCACAAGGTCAGGAGTTCGAGACTAGCCTGGCCAATGTAGTCAAACCTGTCTCTATTAAAAATACAAAAAAAATCAGCCAGGCACTTGTAGTCCCAGCTACTCAGGAGGCTGAGATGGGAGAATCACTTGAACTCGGGAGGCAGAGGTTGCAGTGAGCCAAGATTGCGCCACTGCACCCCAGCCTGGGCAACAGGGCAAGACTCTGTCTCCAAAAAAAAAAAAAGAGAGAGAGAGAGAGAAAAGTACCTCTTTTGTTATTGTATTCCATTCACGGACAAATGCTTCTAATCCACTTTTGTGCCACCCAAATTCACATCTCTCTGCAGAAAGTGGGGATCTGAAAGGGACGACAAGTGAAGCCTCTTGCTGCCCTCCTGCCGCCTTGGCGGGCATCCCAGATGCGTCTTGGGCTATTGGGACAAATTCAAATTTGGCTTTAAAGAAACTCTTTTTTGAGACAGAATTTGGCTCTGTTGCCCAGGCTGGAGTGCAATGGCATGATCTTGGCTCACTGCAAGCTCTGCCTCCCAGTTCAAGTGATCCTCCTGCCTCCGCCTCCCGAGTTGCTGGGACTACAGGAGCCCGTCACCACGCCTGGCTTATTTCTTTGTATTTTTAGTAGAGATGGGGTTTCGCCATGTTGGCCAGGCTGGTCTCAGACTCCAGATCTCAAGTGATCCACCTGCATCAGCCTCCCAAAGTACAGGGATTACAAGCATGAGCCACCACGCCCAGTCTCCCACAGTGCTGGGATTACAGGCATGAGCCACCACGCCCAGCCAAAACTCATTTTCTACTGCAACACCATTTGGGCCCAATGCAAATTGGGAGAACATAAAATCTGGCCTTAAATGGTTCTTTATGTCATAATAATATTTTATAATTATTCAGTAAAAAAGAAAGCAAATGGAGAGTGGTCTCTTGGGTAGAGGCGTGTATGGCCCTTTACTGGTTCTCTTACTTCCAGGCACAGGAAGCTAGGGGGCCCCTTATAGCTGCTCTCCCTGGAAGGATACCCTCCCTGGAGTCTCCTCAGTTCCCCAATTTTGAGGTGGGGGGGTCCCACCAGCTCTCTAATGCAGGATTCCATCAAAAAAGTCATCAGGCACAACTCCCCGTTATCCCACTAGCCCCGGCCTATATGCCCCACTGCCCTAGTAAGTCCAAACCGTACCACCAGGAGTGGGGCCCCCTAGTCCCCAAAAACAAGCCTGTGTCCACGGTAAGAGGCAGCTGATGACAGTGGGGGGCACTCGGAGTGCAGGTGCCACCCCCATGGGGTGACCCTCCAAGTGTCCTGCTTCCAGCTGCCTCTCACGCCCACAGATGTCATGGGTTACAAACCAGTCTCCCTCAGGAATGAGAGCACTTTGGAATCATTCTGTGTTTCCAAAACTTCCCTCCTATGGCCCTGCAGGAAGAAGCCTGTCATCCTGATGGGCAGAGGACTCAGGCCCCTCGCAAGCCTTCTGCAGAAGGGCAGGCACACAGGATAGGATGCAAAATCCAAAACTTTAGTAGAGCAGGGAGCAAGGAGCCCGAGAGTGGGCCCACTGGCTGTGCACACGCCTGGACACTTTCACAAGCACACAGAACAACCACCTACCACGTCCATAACGCTCCAGATGTCCTGAGTGGAGAGAGTTGTGTTTATTCACCATGTCATACGCGCATATAGAGAACCTCTATTTAGGAGCTGGTGGCCTGCACTCAGCACTGCACAGATAAAAATATATGACTTTCAACACAGATCCAAATACCCTCACATTTTAAAAGTCAGGATTCCCTACACAAGTTTTAAGCTGACAGGATTCAAGTTCTGAGTTTTCATATATAGCTTTAACTTGTATTAAACACGTTTATTTACAACGTGGAGAGAGAATAAGGGGCAGTTAAGGCCATTTTCTCCTGTGAAACACTGCAAAATATGTACATAAGTACAACCTAATATAGGCAAAGGTTCTAAATATCATCTTTCTTGGCTTCACGTAATTATCAGTCGGGGAGTGGAGAGCGGCTGCTGATAGCACCAGGCCACGCCAGGCCATGCCAGGCCACGCCAACAAGGGCGTGTGCATTCACTTTTTCATTGAGCTGCCCTCAGAGCTGCTGCTGAGCTGGGCCCTGCACCGGCCCAGGTGTGCACTACACCCCAGACCGGTCTGAAGCATGTGTCACCGGTCCCTCAGTTCCATTTCCAAATCCACCAAGGTCCAGTCAACATACATTTCCAATAAGAATCCTGCTCTAGGGCCACTTGCGCTGAGAGCACACCGGGGGGTCAAAGGGCAGCCACCGGGGGTCAAAGGGCAGCCACCAGGTACCCCCCAGGGAAGGGCCTGCAGCCGCCAGTCACTGCAACCCCACCTCACCTCCGATGCCTGCTGTGCCCAGGGTGGTCCCGCTCATAGCGACGGCCTGTGCGTTCATATGACCTCGAGCGCTCCCGTCGCTGATCTCTGTAGTAATGACTTTTCTTCTTGTATTTTCCTGGATTATCCACCCGCTCCCGTGACCTGCTTCGAGAACGGGAAGAACTCCGGCTCCGAGACTTGTGTGGCTTCTGGGGGTACTTGCAGTCCTTGGACTTCCGGGAGCCCCGAATCTCAGAGCCTTTGTAGGGAGCGCTGCGGGGGGCCTGTCTCGGTGGGGAGTCACTCCGGCTCCGGGAGCGGCTCTGCGACTTGGACCCACCAGATGTGGAGCCGCTGTCACTTTTCCTGGGAGGAAGAACAGCACCACCACACGTGTGACCATCTGGCCCGGCCAGGCCCCACACACCCACAGGAGCTCAGACAAGACACACAAGCTCCAGGTTTAGAGAAACAAGAAACCACCTCAGGGTGAGAATGATTACCCCGAGGGACAGCCCCACCCCGGTATCGGCCTCCTGGATGCGCCCCGAGGCACACACCTCCTCTTAGGAGATGCTGATCGGGATGGGGACCTCGAGTAGCTCTGCTCACGGCTCCGGCTCCGACTTCGACTCTCTCGCCCCTTTGGCAAGCTGTGAACAGGACAGGAGCCAGTTACAGAGCAGAAGTCCCTCCAGCCAACCCCGACAGCCACCTGGGCAGCCCTGGGGTCTTACCCGTTCACGGGGCTGTCCGCCTTGGCTTTTTTGCTGCCCTCCAGCCTCCTCTTGGTGTTCTTCACAGACAGTGGCGAAGGCTTGCTCCCTTTACCTTCTTTGGGGGATTCCACTAGAATCAGAACAAGAGGTTAAAAGCCAACCACAAAAAACTCTCCCAACAAGAAACAAGTTCGTAGAGCAAGGTAAGGCCCCTCTACAGGTCGAACAGCCACGCAAGCAGACTGTAACTTCCAGCTCCCAGCCTGGGACCCAGAACTTACAGACATGACAGAAATATAGATGGGGCCGGACGCGGGGGCTCACGCCTGTAAGCCTAGTACTTTAGGAGGCCAAGGTGGGCGGATCACGAAGTCAATAGATCGAGACCATCCTGGCCAACATGGTGAAACCCCATCTCTACTGACAATACAAAAATTAGCTGGGCTTGGTGGCCCACGCCTGTAGTCCCAGCTACTCCAGAGGCTGAAGCAGGAGAATTGCTTGAACCCGGGAGGGGGAGGTTACAGTGAGCCGAGATCACACCACAGTGCTCACCTGGCAACAGAGTGAGACTCCATCTCAAGAAAAACAAAACAAAAAAACCCCAAAACATATAAACGTGTGTGTGTGTGTATATATATATATATATATACATACACCACAC
>NW_026652284.1:1010843-1030469 GCF_009828535.3 Hylobates moloch
GCAGCAGGATAAACAAAAGCATTTCAGACAGCCTGTCATACTCCCTGCTAATCAACAGAAAGGCCAGGTGCCTATGCTCCTAGCACTCTGGGACGCTGAGGCAGGACAATCTCAACTTGAGGCCAGGAAATTCAAGAGCAGCCCAACCAACATAGCAAGACCCAGACTCAACTAAAAAGATAAAGAATTAGCTAAGCATAGCCGGGCGCGGTGGCTGATGCCTGTAATCCCAGCACTTTATTTATTTTTATTTTTTTTTTTTGAGACAGAGTCTCGCTCTGTCGCCCAGGCTGGAGTGCAGTGGCGCGATCTCGGCTCACTGCAAGCTCCGCCTCCCGGGTTCACGCCATTCTCCTACCTCAGCCTCTCCGAGTAGCTGGGACTACAGGCGCCCACCACCACGCCCGGCTAATTTTTTGTATTTTTAGTAGAGATGGGGTTTCACCGTGGTCTCGATCTCCTGACCTCGTGATCCGCCCGCCTCGGCCTCCCAAAGTGCTGGGATTACAAGCGTGAGCCACCACACCCGGCCTAATCCCAGCACTTTAGGAGGCTGAGGCGGGCAGATCACGAGGTCAGGAGATCGAGACCATCCTGGCTAACATGGTGAAACCCTGTCTCTACTAAAAATTCAAAAAATTAGCCAGGCATGGTGGCGGCCACCTGTAGTCCCAGCTACTCAGGAGGCTGAGGCAGGAGAATGGCATGAACCTGGGAGGCGGAGCTTGCAGTGAGTGGAGATCACGCCACTGCACTCCAGCCTGGGTGACAGAGCAAGACTCCGCCTCAAAAAAAAAAAGAATTAGCCAAGCATGGTGGCATGTGCCTATAGTCCTAGCTATCCAGAAAGCTGAGGTGGGAGGATCACTTGAATCCAGGAATTGGAAGCTGCAGTAAGCTATGATCATACCACCACACTCCAGCCTGGGTGACAGAGACCCTGCCTCAAAAAAAAAAAAAAAGTCTGGAAGAAGCACATATCCCGAACGAAGGCGTGGGAGAGTCACCGTCTCTGCCTCTGTGGGGAGTGGACTCCTGCACTCTAACAGACTCACCCAGCTTGGGGGCAGGAGAGAACCCTGAGGTACCATCTAGCACCTGTGCGCCCCCAGGCACCAGGCCCCGGGCTTGGGCCTTTGCCTCTTCGATAGCGTGCTTTCTCTTTTCCACTTCACCCTCCAGGTGTGTGAGATCAACCTGCAAAAAGCCAGAAGGTGTCCATTCAGAACCAGGTGTTTCTGGCCAAACACAAATGCATACGTTACATGAAAAAATGCCGAAGAACCTTTTTCCGGGCATAAAGCTGCAAGATCTTTAAGCAGATTTCCTGAATTTCTTCTTCAGTTGCTCCAAACAAAAGAAACCAATGGGGACGATTGGGCAAAGGGATCTGTAAAAACAAACACCACCATCGTTACACTTTCCTCAACTTCACGGCCAGCAAGACTCAGGACAATAAAAAAAACAGCCTGTTAGTCACAAAAATGCTTTGGCCCAGATTAATTTGAAGAATAACACAGTAAAGTTTATATGGAGGCTGGAGAAAAAAAAAATCTGACTAGAATCTCTCCATAGTAGCAACACACTGACCTCCAGCGTCCGGGCAGCAAGATAAATGCAGGCACAGGCGATGCTCTCTGGCTGGAACCGCACGAAGACGTCGGTGCGAAGGCTGTCGTTCATGTAATTCCTGGAAACCAAACACAGGAAGAACTGCAATGCCCCACCCCGGGAAGCCAGCTCTTCCGCCTGCATTATCTAGAGAAAGTCTAGATAAATTTACTACTCCTCTAAGGAGTCTATTGCTAGGACTCAGAGGTAGACAGTCCTGTGAATCTCAAGAGTTAATGGAGAAATATTCTAGCTGCTTTTTCTAAATACAGGACAGGAAGGCACAGAAATTATTAGAAAAAAAAAGCTGGCTGAATGTCAGACAATACATGTTGCTATGAAAGAGAACCGACTTTAACTTTACTTTTCCCCTCAACCTTGGCCTGCTCTCATGCAAAGCACGATGCCTCAGAAAGAAAATGTCTACTGGAGTCACTAAAACGCTTTTGATTAAAGAAATCTAAATGCTCAAAATCCATAGTGCAGAGAAACATGCAAACTCAAATGAACTGGCTGAGCACAAAGCCGGTGCGGCTGCTGGGAGACAAGCCATCCTCTTGGGTTCCTCTTCCTCTTCCTCCAGGGCGCTGGCGGCAGGCCCCTTCTCTGCTGACCGAGCTGCAGCTTCCTTGAAGGAGTCCACTTGGAAGAGGGAAAAGCCCCTTGGGTGCAAGTTGGACGCGTGGGAGCATCGTGCGGAGGGAGGCTCCGCACCCAAGGGCAGGCCTCTTCTTGGGCTCATCAGAGCCGCTGCCAACTGTCCCATTTCAACAAGGAGTCTTAAAATGAACATTCATAGAATCAGAAGCAACACAATACTGAAGAAGCAACACAATACCGAGAAGCAACACAATACTGAACATTTCATCATAGTACATTCTTTAACTTTCATATTTAGAAGCTATAAATATACAAAAATTTACATTTTTTAAAAGTTAAAGCATTTAAAACCTGGCTACATTTTGAGCATTTCCTTTAGATCTCTAAGATTTAACAGACTACAACCAGGCCTTATACTAGCTTTATGAATACTGCAAAAACAGAAAGGGTAATTCCATGAGGACAGGTGAACTGGTTTTATATTTACTGCTCCTCACATACCCCAATAACGGTGAGCCTTGGAGAGGGGCTGCACCCGCAGACGAGGCGGGTCATGCGGGAATCTGACCCATGACCCTCCCCCAATATCTTTGTCCTAAATAAACCTTGGAGAAGGTAACATACAAACCCACTCAGAGATTTCTAAATGGTAAGTCCTACAGGTGCCTCTTGGAGGCACCTGGCTCTGGAAGCAGCTCCAGGCATCATGGGGGAATCTGTGTGGCGGCCATGTGGCCACACCCCCGATGCAAGCGTGCCAGTGCACAGCTCTAACACAGATACACTCAACAATCAGTAACCTTTCGGTGTCTAATCAGCAACTTTCAGTATTCAAGTAGTGATATTAATCCATGAACTTTAAATTCTTAAAAACAAATGAAATCTTGAGAACATATAAACTTATTGCTGTATTTGAAATGATACAATATTTTTTAAAGTATCCATGAAATAATTTAAAGATGCACACCTTTTACTAGAGCGTGTCACGCAAAGCTGCTGAAAAGAGCAACTTCAGGGCTTCTAGAAATCATGACATAACCCCACACTGACACAGCCAATTTGTCTCTTCAATTCTCACAGCTTTCCATATCATTTTTTTTTTAAGAGAAAGGTACTGCATCTTTATCATACAGGTACAGCAGTTTTAAAGGGACAAAAATCAAGTCAAGACAGTTATCAACTCTAATCAATACAATTACCAAAGCACGACAGAGGATTAACAAGAAGCACAATCGTCAGAGAACCACAGCAGGAGTCGGCCATGGCTATGCTATGTGCGTACCACCAGTCTAGAGCCAGCCTTCGGTGGAGAGCCTGCACTGGATTGGCTGAAGACGCCGCTGTCCCTGCACCAAAGCGCTTGGACAGCAGAGGAGAAGTCTTAGTCACTTACCCTCAGAGGCTACCCTTTGATTGAAAGAGTACAGAAAAGAAAAGTCAAAATAGGTTCTCTATTAAACATGTCATAGCACCAGACAATTCAGTCAGCAAAAATATGACCCTTACAGACTTAACTCCAAGGGAAAAAATTCACCAGAATCCCCAGAACCCCCCAATAATAAATTGCACTTTAGGGTTCCTTTCTAGCACATGCATTGCTAAAATCGGCCCCAGAACCTTCTCTGCCCTTCTCCCATGGGATGCAATGTCACTGGAGAAACAGACCAAGTCTGCACTAGCCTGTCCCTCTGCCTTCCCCGGGAAAAAGTCCCCCTGCGCCAAGTCAACAGCTCCCAGAGGAAGCCCACTGACGGCTCTCTTCAGGGTGGGGGACACAGGAAGTCCAGGCTTGCAGGGAGGGGATGGGCCACCTACCGTGACTGCGAGTGCCCATTTTGGGAGTCTGATTGGAATTTATACAGCAGAAGCACTGGGCACTCGGACAACTCCAGCCCACAACCAAGTCACTGGGCTGCCTACCCACTGCCCAAGTGCCTCAAGTCAACACATTCCTGCACTGCCCTTGCTGGTCTCATAAAACAAGGAAGCTCAACTCACCATGAGGTCTGGACCAGGTGTTGGTTACGCTCACACTCTAACACCTGAAGGTACATAACGATTATCTGGAAGATACGGGTCAGGCAGTTATTATCAAGAACCTTAAGAGCCCAGAATTCAGATCTTGTGGGTGTCCATGCAGCAAACAAGAGCCTCAAGCTAGATCCCAGGAGTGGCTCCTGGCCACACGTCTGGCGGACGGCTCGGCTGGAGGGAGCTTTGCAGATGCGCCTGCTGTCTGCCTTGGCAGCCAGGCAGGATGCATGCCCGTGAGCCCAGCCACACAACCCACGGCACAGGCCTCGTTCTTCACGGGGCCGGTTTCATTCTCGTCTTCAATGCCTTTCCACCAGTGAGGTTGGCCTGTCCTACACGTCTCTGTACCCCAGTTAACAACTCACCAAAACACAATATGAACGTACTTTCAATAAACAGAGAAGAACACTTCAGGCCGGGCACACTGGCTCATGCCTGTAATCCCAGCACTTTGGGAGGCTGAGGCGGGCAGATCACCTGAGGTCGGGAGTTCGAGACCAGCCTGACCAATATGGAGAAACCCAGTCTCCACTAAAAATACAAAATTAGTCGAGCATGGTGGTGGTGCATGCCTGTAATCCCAGGTATTCAGGAGAATCGCTTGAACCCAGGAGGTGGACGTTGCGTGAGCTGAGACTGTGCCATTACACTCCAGCCTGGACAACAGAGCAAGACTCCATCTCAAAAAAAAAAGCACTTCAATCTGTGGTGGGCAATTTATGGATAATTTGAACAGATGGCAGAAAGTCGAACAATCAAATGAGGGAACCCACCAATAAAAAGGAGATGGAACCAAAGATGGAAACAATTTTTTGGGAAAACAAGTGCTTTGTTTCCGTGTAACACAGAAGGCACCCACAACGCTGGGAGTGAGGGACAGTGTTGCGGCCATGGTCCTCAGTCAGTACATGCCGCAAAACTCGCCAGTCATTTCAGACTAAAGGGGCCAGAATTCCCCTAATTTCTCCATAAGAGGAAGTAAAGCTATCACTAAAGCAACTGTAGAAAATTAACTGTTGAGGCTGGGTGCAGTGGCTCATGCCTGTAATCTCAGCACCTTGGGAGGCTGAGGCGGGTGCATCACCTGAGATCAGGAGTTTGAGACCAGCCTGGCCAACATGACGAAACCCCATCTCTACTAAAGATACAAAAATTAGCCAGGCGTGGTGGCGCATGCCTGTAATCCCAGCTACTTGGGAGGCTGAGGCACAAGAATCACTTGAACCTGGGAGGCACAGGTTGCAGTGAGCCAAGATTGCACCACTGCATGCCAGCCTGCATGACACAGTAAGACTCTGTCTCAAAAAAAAAAAAAGGCCAGGCACGGTGGCTCATGCCTGTAATCCCAGCACTTTGGGAGGCCAAGGTGGGAGGATCACGAGGGCAAGAGATCAAGACCATTCTGACCAACATGGTGAAACCCCTTCTCTACTAAAAATACAAAAATCAGCTTGGCGTGGTGGCACGTGCCTGTAGTGCCAGCTACTCGGGAGGCTGAGGCAGGAGAATGGCTTGAACCTGGGAGGTAGAGGTTGTGCCTCCACTGCCAGTGCCACTGTGCCACTGCACTCCAGCCTGGCGACAGAGCGAAACTCCATCTCAAAAAAAAAGAAAAAAAAATAAAGAAAATTAACTGTTGAGAAAGGAAAACATAAACTAAAATTCAATTTTTATAAACTCATCACTATTTTTGAAAGCCCAAACTTAAATAATGCCATTTCCAAAACTCTTAAAAATGTGTTACTAAAATAAACAGCTGACACTAGAACAGGAATGCATCAGGAACTATTCTTGAGATTACAGATAGAAACTGGGAAGCCAAGTCAGAGATGCACTCAGTCTTCTTCAGAGCCTTCAACTGCACTGAGGTGGAGAGAGGCGGCCGGGCTGGAGCAGCGGCCTAGGCGGGCTCGCAGAGCAGGAGCCGCACACCCACCTTATGAGGATGCTTCACATGGACGCAGAAACCCAACTCTTTGAGAACTCGTCTTTCCGCCTTTATAATTTGGTTCTTTAAATTAACATAATCTTGATCCAGTAGTAGAGGCACGGGCTTCCTGCCAAAGAGAGAGCACAGGGTCTGCAACACAGTCGAGCAGAGCAAGGCTTCTGAGATCCCGTCATTACCTCCAACTATGAGCACCTAACGCAAACCCCACAACACAACATCACTACGAAGTCCACATCCTCTGATGAACAAAACTGCACACCGCTCCCTACAGCCCAGTGCCAACCTACTCATCCCTTCCCAAAGATCCTCCCTGCTTTTCCTTATAGATCAACAGCTTCTGGTGCACAAGCATAGACCGAACAAAGCAAGTTTTAGGATCTCGTGGCACAAATGCTAAAAGCACTTATGTGACTCACGATAGAAAGGTACATATTCACAGTTCAATAACCATAGAACCAGTGAAAGAACAATTATTTAAATACAGATGGGCTAGGTGCGGTGGCTCACACCTGTAATCCCAGCACTTTGGGAGGCGAGGCAGGCAAACTGCCTGAGCTCAGGAGTTCGAGACCAGTCTGACCAACATGGTGAAACCCTGTCTCTACTAAAAAAACGCAAAAATTAGCCGGGCATGGTGGCGGGTGCTTGTAAGCCCAGCTACTCAGGAGGCTGAGACAGGAGATTCACTTGAACCCAGGAGGCGGAGGTTTCAGTGAGCCGAGATCGCATCACTGCACTCCAGCCTGGGTGACAAGGTGAGACACAGTGAGAGTCCGTCTCCAAAAAAAAAAAAAAAAAAAGGGCCGGGTGCAGTGGCTCACACCTGTAACCCCAGCACTTTGGGAGGCCGATGAGGCCATGTTTTCTTTTTCTTTTTTTGAGATGGAGTCTCACTCTGTTGCCCAGGCTGGAGTGCAGTGGCGCAATCTTGGCTCACTATAACCTCCACCTCCCAGGTTCAAGCAATTCTCCTGCCTCAGCCTCCCAAGTAGCTGGGATTACAGGCATGCACCACAACGACCAGCTAATTTTGTATTTTTAGTAGAGATGGGGTTTCTTCATGTTGGTCAGGCTGGTCTCAAACTCCCGACCTCAGATGATCCACCCTCCTTGGCCTCCCAAAGTGCTGAGATTACAGGCGTGAGCCACCACACTCAGCAAGGCCTTTTTTTTTTTTTTGAGACAGTTTCACTTTTGTTGCCCAGGCTGGAGTGCAATGGCACAGTCTCAGCTCACTGCAACCTCTAATTGCCCGGTTCCAGCGATTCTCCTGCCTCACCCTCCCAAGTAGCTGGGATTACAGGCACCTGCAACCACACCTGGCTAATTTTTGTTGTTGTTGTTGTTGAGACAGAATCCTGCTCTGTCGCCCAGGCTGGAGTGCAGTGGCGCGATCTTGGCTCACTGCAAGCTCCGCCTCCCAGGTTCACGCCATTCTCCTGCCTCAGCCTCTTGAGTAGCTGAGACCACAGGCACCCGCCACCATGCCTGGCTAACTTTTTTGTATTTTTAGTAGACACAGGGTTTCACCGTGTTAGCCAAGATGGTCTCGATCTCCTGACCTCGTGATCCACCCGCCTCGGCCTCCCAAAGTGCTGGGATTACAGGCGTGAGCCACTGCGCCTGCCCGATTTTTGTGTTCTTAATAGGGACGGTGTTTCACCATGTTGGTTAGGCTGGTCTCGAACTCCTGACCTCAGGTGATCCACCTGCCTAGGCCTCCCGAAGTGCTGGGATTACAGGCCAGAGGCTGTGTTTTCTAAAGGACTTCCATTAACTTCAGGTGCATAAACCCTGGGCTAAAGTCGGAGGCAGCGGTTCTCTGCTGGAGAAATTTTACTATTCCAAGGCCACGAAGCAACATCAACAGACTTTTGGGTTTTTTTTGGAAACAGGGTCTCACTCTGTCGTCCAGGCTGGAGTGCAGTGGTGACATCACAGCTCACTGCAGCCTCAATTTCCTGGCCTCAAGCAAACTTCCTTTTTCAGTCTCCTAAGTGCTGAGATTACAGGTGTGAGCCACTACACCTGGTATGAGAGAATTTCTGGCTGTCACATCTAAGGTGGGGTACTCCTGTCATCCAGTGAGTCGAGACCAGGGATGTTGCTGAATCCTGCAACACACAGGAGAATCCCCTACAACTAAAGATTACCCAGCCAGATTCGGTGGCTGAAATCTGTAATCCCAGTGCTTTGGGAGGCTAAGGCCAGCAAATCCTTGGAGCCCAGGAATTTGAGACCAGCCTGGGCAACACAGCATGACCCCATTTCTACCAAATAAAAAATAAAAATTAGCTGGCATAGTTGGCGTGCTCCTATAGTCCCAGCTACTCAGGAGGCTGAGACAGGAAAAACTCTTGAGCCTAGGAGGTTGAGGCTGTAGTGAGCCATGATCGTACCACCACACTCCACCTTGGACAACAGGAAACCTGTCTCAGGAGGGAAAAAAAAAGATTATCCAGCCTGAATGTCTATAGTGCTGAGATTAAGACTCCCTGCTCTAGAGCGTTCAGAAACATGTGGGACAGAAGCAGCAACAGGGCCGTGCGCTGACATGGTAAAGCAGGAAGTCAGCCCCAGAGCGACCCGCCACAGTGCACTGTCCTCACTGGAGCCCCTGCCCTCACTGAACAGCATCTGCCGATGCCTCTGAGCAGGCCCTGTTCGTGGACCTTGAGAATGCGTTCATGAACATCCCACAGGTTTAGAACCTCAGGCCTGTACTGTGTCATACCAGCCATACTGTGGCTTAATCAGAAAAAAACAAAATAGACATCTATGATAGACTAGACAGCTCTGACCGACTCACTTTTTCTCTCTCAGCTGTCGAAGGCGGTGAAACACATTGATGACGTCCCGTATGCGTCTTGGGGCCTCTTCTATCTTGGAAGCCAGGTGGACACAGGCCATTGACACATGCTGAAGCGGAAGCATTGCAACACGCCCATGTTTGTCCCCAGCCACGGCGTCCTGACGGCCGCCATAGGCTTAAGGGCTATTCAGACCAAAAGGGAGGTGCATCCAGGGGAAAAAAAAGTCAAGAAACAGAACCCTCTGGCACAGAGCTCAGACTAGGGGGCAAATACTCACTCCCCTGAGTAACCAGGCAAAATAAACCGTTTTACCCTCAACATACTTCGCTGAGAATGAAGTGCAGGAGAAAGCCTTACCTCCATGGAGTGCTTCACGAAGGACTTGGTATAAAAGAACCGCTGGAACAACACCTGCCCGGTAGCCATGGCCACCTAGAGTAGAAAAAAGTTTCTGTATTTTCAAACGTACCATTCAAAGCCTTCGCGGCCAAAAGTAATAGAGTAAAGTGGGACTCCCCACGCAGAACCAAACACTGAAACGCTTCCCACGTCCACAAAGGCTCTTCGCGTCCCGCCGTATCGGGATCCAGCGCACTGGCGGGCAGGGAGGCCCCGTGACAGGGGCATGAGCTGGCTGGGGACTGGGGCAGGGGCTGGGGTTGGGGTCTGGGCGGGGGCGGTGCGGGCCCGACTCGCCACCAACAAAGGGCGGCTGCCGCCCCAGCGGTTACCTGGGCCCGAGGCTCGCGGCCGCGCCCTCACCTGCGGCAGGCGGAGCAGGATGCCGGCCGCCTGGATGAGCTCGCAGCCCACCACGCGGAGGTCGGTCTCTGTGTCGGTGTCGAGGCCGCTCGACATGGACGGCGTGAAACGGAGCTTGTCGTCAGGCAGGAGACAGTTCTCCAAGGTTATGAGCACCCCGGAATACAGCCTGTCCCCGATCAGCACCCCCTGCGACCCTGAGGGTGTGCCCCCAGATCCCGGGGTGCCGGCCGCTGCCGCGGGAGCTGCCGACCCTGCAGCCCCAGCCGCCGCCGCCGCCGCCGCCATTTTGTGCCGCCGACTCGCCTTCGGCGTCTTCCCGCAGGGCGGCTCCTCGCGAAGCTCCACGGCCGCCACCGCCCCGCCCCGTCGCGTGCCATTGGTTCGGCCCGCGACAAGCGCGACGCCGCCTAGCCGCAATTGGCTACGCAACTTGCCCGTCAGCAACGCGCCTAACGCCGACGCCAGAACCTGGCGCGGGTGGGGCGGGCTCGTTACCCAGGGGGCTCCGCGGTGCCGGCCGACCCGGAAGCATGTCTGTCCCTAGCGGAGGCGCCGGTGCCGTGCTGAGAGCGCCTGCCTGTGCCCCCCGAGCAGGGCTGGGACTCTTCCAAGATGTCCACGTTCGCACAGAGACCCCAGATCCCGGAAGCTCGCGTCTCGAAAGGCCTGTGGGTCAAGGGGGGCCATCTCGGTGGGATCTGGGGCGGGACGACCCCCACTGCTGACCCCTGGGCGCGGGGCAGGGTCAGAGGCTCCGCTCGGCCTCGCCCTGGATGAGACGCGCGTGCCCGGTGTCCCCCGGCCGCCGTCGGCGTCGCGTGTTCAGTCCTTATCGACTCCAGGCTTTGGGGATGCATATTAACGCCAGACTCCCGCAAAGTCTTGCCTTCAAAACTCAGTCCCTGGGGAGAGACGGGTGGAGGGATGACGGGAAACGTGGCTTCGACGTCCCTACAGAGCCTCTCCAGCGTGGGGAGGCCTAAGTACCTCAAGGTTAAGGCCCACGGAAGGAGTCGGGGGAGCGAGGCCCGGTGCTCTACGTGTGAAGAAGCTTGGACTGGACCCCACAAACGCTAGGGAGACGGTGAGGGGGTTCATGTGTTTGTAACGTTTTGACATCGCTGATCCTCCCGCAGGCGATCTCACGCCCTGCCCGTCTTGGGTTCACGGTTTTTCATCACCTGTGGCTGTCCTGCGGTCGACCACAGCTGTGCAGGAGGGATCTGTTGCTGCAGTTACCGGAACCATTGCCAGGACTAGTACCGGACCACGAGTGAGGATGTGGGGGAAGCCTCCGTGGGGCAGGGAACGGTGATGCAGGAGGAAGAGGGAAGGGCAGCAGAGGCCTGAATGTTTGCAGGTTTACACACTGAGCTGCCAGTGACTGCCCAGCTCAAACGGGCTCAAATTCAGAAGCCACCATTGCTCCTTACCCCCACCCCTAGGTCAGCTGTCCACTAGCTCTGCCATGATTTGATACTGCAGCTCAAACAGTGCCAACCAAGACCCACTCTCCTCACCGCCTGTTATGGGTAACACGGTATGGTTACAGCCTTACTCTTGTCCTCCTTCCCCAGGCTGGTAGCTCAGGGATGTCTGGTCTGAGTTACAGCTGCACGCTCTCCAGGAAAAAAGCAATTTCCTCTTCTCTGGAAACCTCACCACACAGCTGGTTTCTCATTAGTGCTGCTTGCCCATTCCCTGAGCTCTGACTGCCAGAGGAGTGGGAGGTTGGTGGTGCCTCCAGCCCATCAGGGGCAGGCCCTGGGACTGCCTGGGAACAGGACAATGGCACAAACCGAGTTAGTGATGGGAGCAACCCACAGTGCTCTGCCACATCCGTGTCTTCCTTCACTGACATGAAATGCAGAAAAGGCAGCTTTGCCACAGCACAGCAGCACGCACAGAATGTGGCCGCCCAGGGCTCTGTCCTTGACCCTGTGGTCCAGGACTGTTTACCAAGGGCTGCCAGGCACTGAGTGCCCCATGCACATGGCCAGACACTGCACTCATGGAGCGGAAAGGACAGTGAACGAGACTTGGTCCCTGGCCTCCAAAGGCTTAGGGCGTAGTGGCCGTCATCAAGCACAGTGACAAGGGCCAGGAGGGGGACCTCTTAGGAGACCATGCAGTGATGGTAGCCAGAAAGAATGAAGGCCTGCAGTGAGGATGGAGTGGTCAGTCTTAAGCCATCTCTAGCAAGTGGCCAGGACGCTGATTGTTCTGTGCAGGTTGGAGGTAAGTGGTGAGTCTGAGAAAAGGGCCAGAAAGACTCCCCAGCAACTGCTGGCAAAGGGTGAAGGGCATGTTCCCACAGGATGCAAGCCAGCTGCCTTTGGAGGGGAGATGGGCACTCAGTTTAGGCGCTCCTACGGCAGCGTCAGCAAGACAAGCAGGTTGCGGCAGGGGTCTGTGCATTGCTGTGTAAATGTAGGGGGCATCAGGAGGCAGACAGTGGCTGATAACCAGCGTCTCAAGAGCCTTACTGGGGCAGAAAGACCAGGGGAGAAGTGTGCATCACCCTTGGGGTTAAGGGACAGTTGTCTGTTAGGTGTTGCTTCCTGGAGATGGCTGAAAAGCCAGTCCAGCCTGCAGGGACCAGGCCACCACCCACCTGATGTGGGAGCATTTCCCCCCCGCTGGGCTGCTGAATCTGGGGGACATAGGGAAGCTGAGGCTGGTGTTCTGAGTGGTGGCAGAGCTGAGCCACAGGGGATGTCTGAGGTCAGCCCTGAGCAGAATGGAGTAGGGGCTCAGGGTGGGTCAGGGAACTGGAAAGTGGGCACTGTGCACGCAGCCCTTGAGGGGAGCCAGGGTGGGGATCCCCCACCGTGTACAGAAGGCAGCAGCCTTGGAAGCAGGATGCGCTCCTTAGTGTGCTCGCTTGATACCAGAAAATGACTCTAAAAACTGAAGACTGTTTGAGTTTCATTCACACAAAACACGGACTTCATCTGTGAGGCTCTGTCCCAGAGAGACGGGGCCTTCCCTCATGTCTGTTATTGGGATGTAGCTAAACAAAAGTACAAATCAAACAAACTGCAAATTACTCTGTATCTTTTCCTAATCAACACAGCAACAGTCCTCAGTGGTACTGCACCACTCTGGAAAAAATGCCTTCAGGTTCCTTCCCATCCCCCAAGGCAGCAGCAAATCCTTCCTGTCGCCTCCTATTGGCCAAGGCAGCCAAAGATTTAAAAGTCTTTGGTTCGTAGATGGCCAGATCCGCTAGGACTTTCCTGTTGAGCTCCACCTGGCACTGGGAAAAGAATGAATCAGAACCTGCAGTCAGTGTGAGACACACACTCTGGCTCTGCGTGGTCGCGGCGCTGGCTCAGGAAGAACCCAGCTGCACACTCGCCTGGGGGGAGGGAAGGCCTAGAAGAATACTATCTGGGTGGCACAGCAGAGGACTTCCAGGCAGGATACTGAAGGATAAATGTGGACAAGGGTGAGGGAGGCACCTGTGGAGTCTGCAGGCAGCCTAGAGTCCAGTCCAGATGTCAGCCCAGGGAACCAAACACCTTGTTCAGGGTCCTTGGTCACCACCCTGACTGAGCTGACTGCTGGCCTAGGGTAACCCTTTGAGCCAACTTGGAAGTGCCCACAAGAACCACGGAGGATTTCAGAAGCTAGTGAACAATGCCAGAGTTTAAGGAGCAGAAAAGAAGGGGGCCAGTCTCTGAGCATTAAACTCAGCTACCAAGGCCGGGCATGGTGTCTCACTTGTAATCCCAGCACTTTGGGAAGACAAGGCAGGCAGGTCACCTGAGGTCGGAAGTTCGAGACTAGTCTGACCAACATGGGGAAACCCCATCTGTACTAAAAAATACAAGAAAAAAAAACCACAAGGCCGAGCGCGGTGGCTCACGCCTGTAATCTGAGCACTTTGGGAGGCTGAGGCAGGCAGATCACCAGGTCAGGAGATCAAGACCATCCTGGCTAACATGGTAAAACCCTGTCTCTACCAAAAATACAAAAAAATTAGCTGGGCATGGTGGTGGTCACCTGTAGTCTCAGCTACTCAGGAGGCTGAGGCAGGAGAATGGTGTGAACCCGGGAGGCGGAGCTTGCAGTGAGCCAAGATTGCGCCACTGCACTCCAGTCTGAGCAACAGAGTGAGATTTAGGGTCTGGCTACCAAGGACAAAGTGGCCTAACTGTACTACCTGTGACCTGTATGCTTTGTGCGAAGTCTGTCTCCTTTCTTTTTTTTAAGACAGAGTCTCACTGTCGCCCAGGCTGGAGTGCAGTGGCACAATCTCAGCTCACTGCAAGCTCCGCCTCCTGGGTCCATGCCATTCTCCTGCTTCAGCCTCACAAGTAGCTGGGACTATAAGCGCCTGCCACCGCACCCGGCTAATTTTTTGTATTTTTAGTAGAGACGGGGTTTCACCGTGTTAGCCAGGATGGTCTTGCTCTCCTGACCTCGTGATCCACCCGCCTCAGCCTCCCAAAGTGCTGGGATTACAGGCGTGAGCCACCACGCCCGGCCAAGTCTGTCTCCTTTCTTAACAACAGTTCCCTGAGTAAAATGGGAAAGTCAAACCTCCTAAGCCTACCCTGAAGATCTTTGTAAAGCACCAAAGACTGCCTTCTGCAAAATGCCCACCCCTCAACCTTTTAGGAAATAATGTACACAAAAGCAGAGGGACGAGCATAATGACCAGATTCAGTATCACCAAGATTTTGCTACACTTGCATAAACCATCCATTCACTCCAAAACATTCCCCTTCCTTTCTGTAAGTTCCTATTTCACCTGCTGTCATCAGAAATCATTATTAAAACTTTTTGTTGTTGTTGAGACAGAGTCTCAAACTGTCCCCCAGGCTGGAGTACACTGGTGTCATCTCAGCTCACTGCAACTTCTGCTTTCTGGATTCAACCCAATCTCCTGCCTCAGCCTCCCGAGTAGAGCTAGGATTACAGGCGCATGCCACCACCACGCCTGGCTAATTTTGTATTTTTAATAGAGACAGGGTTTTACCACATTGGCCAGGCTGGTCTCGAACTCCTGACATCAGGTGATCAGCCCACCTCTGCCTCAAAGTACTGGGATTACAAGTTTGAGCCACAGCACCCAGCCTCATTGTTTAAACTTTAAATTAAACTTTGAAGTTAAAGTCAAGTTTTTCTACACTTTTTTTTGAGACAGAGTCTCACTCTGTCGCTCAGGCTGGAGTGCAGTGGCGTGAACTCGGCTGACAGCAGCCTCTGCCTCCCAAATTCAAGCGATTCTCCTGCCTTAGCCTCCTGAGTAGCTGGGACTAGAGGCGCCGGCCACCATGCCCGGCTAATTTTTCGTATTTTTAGTAGAGACAGGGTTTCACCTGTTAGCCAGGATGGCCTCGATATCCTGCCCTCATGATCTGCCCACCTCGGCCTTCCAAAGCGTTGGGATTACAGGTGTGAGCCACCATGCCTGGCCTCTTTTTTCTTAATGGGGAAACATCAGGACTTACATCCCAGAAACACGTGCCTTGTTTCCAATTCTGCTCTGCTGTCAACCAGTGTGGTAAGCTCCCAGACCTGCCAGAACCCCACACCAAGACAGAGTGCAGCTGGAGTGGCACCCCTCACCTCTGCTGCATGGACTGCTACCGGGCTGTGCCAGGTCTGATGGCAGGGTTTATTTATTTACTTTTAGAGATGGAGTCTTGCTCTGTTGCCCAGACTGGAGTGCAGTGGCGTGATCTTGGCTCACTGCAGCCTCCGCCTCCCAAATTCAAGCAATTCTGCCTGAGCCTCCAGAGTAGCTGGAATTCTAGGTGCCCGCCACCACACCTGCTAATTTTTGTATTTTTAGTAGAGACAGGCTTTCACCACGTTGACCAGGCTAGTCTCCATCTCCTGCCCACCTCAGCCTCCCAAAGTGCTGGGATCACAGGCGTGAGCCACCCTGCCCAGCCATGGCTTTCTTTACGCTTGTCAGACGGGGTCTTGCTCTCACCTAGGGTGGAATGCAGTGGTACCATCATAGCTCACCGCAGCTTCAAACTCCTGGGGTCTCAAAATGATCCTCCTGCTTCCGACTCCTCAGTAGCTGACACTACAGGTCTGTACCACCACACCCAGCTTTTTTTTGTAGAGAGTGGTCTCACTATGTTGCCCAGGCTGTTGCTGGCACTATTCCTAGGCACAGTCCCATCACTCATCCACATGGGAATTGTGACCTGCTCCGTTTCCAGCCTGGGCTGGTTCATCCCTCCTTAGGCAACGTGGTGGTCTCCTGCTCCCAAGAGGTCACCACATTGATACCAAACTTAACATGGACACCCCATCAGCATAGCAAACTACAGCCCAGAAGTCAGTCCCCAGGGATCCTCTGGCCTCAGCCTCCTGATTAGCTGGGACTACAGGAGGCACTGCACACCCCTCATGATGGTTTCTGCAGATGTCCAGAATTTCAGCGGGGCCCACATGCTTACCCATACCTTAACTAAATTGCCAATGAGCGCTGGATACTTCATTCCATGTTCCTGGCTAGCAGCTGTAATTCGATTAATCCAGAGCTGAAATAAGAAAACATGGAGATACTTAAAAATGACTTCTGGATCTTATGTCCCAGCAAAGCCTGTCGTTGATCTAAAGAATATTTTTCTAAAGGTAAATGGCAAAGTCAGTGAGCTATGATGGTCCCATCACACTCTGGCCTGAGCGAAATCAAGACCCTGTTTCAAAATTAAAATCAGCAAAAACCCGGCTGGGCGCGGTGGCTCACGCCTGTAATCCCAGCACTTTAGGAGGGCAAGGCAGGCAGATCATTTCAGATCAGGAGTTCGAGACCAGCATGGCCAACATGGCGGAACCCAGTCTCTATTAAAAATACAAAAATTAGCTTGGTGGCGCACACCTGCAGTCTCAGTTACTCGGGAGACTGGGGCGGGAAAATCGCTTGAACCCGGGAGGCGGAGGTTGCATTGAGCCTAGATCGCGCCATTGCACTCCCGCCTGGGCGACAGAGCGAGACTCCGTCTCAGGGTAAGAAAAAAAAAAGGGAGTACGTTAGATGCTAGGTTCATGAGGCTGAGGCGGGAGTGGTGAGGCGCAGTAATGAGGTGGCACGTGGACAGAGTGGAGGCGCCAGCCTCTCAGAAATGCGGGGGGTTCCGGGTGTGCAGAGCTTGCCAGCAGGCGTGGTCTCTTCGAGGAGCACTAGGGCAGCAGATAGTGGCCCTGAAAGGTGGGCAAGGGGCTGGGTTGACTTCAGCTGCCAGAGGGAAGGGAAGAAACCGGAGGGGAGATGAGAGCAGCAGCAACTAGGGCGGTGGCTGGCGACGCAGGGAGAGTGGCAAGGCGGCTCTGCAGTGGCACGGGCGAGGGGCTGGAGCAGGGGGTGACAGTGGGGGTGGCGGGAGAACGGACGTCCCACAGTCTGCCTGCGGGGCGACATAATTTGTCGGATTTTCGAAGCGAGGTATGAAAGGAAGAAAGCAAGGAGCTGAGAGTGGCCGGGCGGCTGCACACTCGCTGGGTCGCGGGGCAGAGACGCAGGGGCCGCGAGCGCGCTGGCCGGCGGGTGTCCCTGGTTCACGCTTACGGTCCTCATGTTCTTTTTCTTCAGGTATCGGGCTTTGGTGCATTTCACAAAGGCTCGAATCACGGTTCTGACCGCCAACCTGTAGCAGCGGTTTTTCCTCCCCCGGAAGTGCTGGGTCAGAAAACGGGAAACCAGGGTTGTCAGCGGGGCCCGCGCCGGCCGCCCCTTGGCCCGCGGGATCCCCCCGGGCGCCCAGTGCCCAGGCCGGGCGGCCGGCACTCACCCTGGCGTGCTTCAGCACCTCCTGGATCCGAAAGTAGCGATCGGTGACGCGATTCCGCAGCCAGAGCTGCGCAGTGAGGAAGACCATGGCGCCTGCGGGCCGGCGTCCCGGATACTCAACGCACGCACCGCGCCGCTGCCATCTTGCCCGGGTCGGAAATGGCGGTCACGAGCGCTTCCGGGTCAGCGCCTGCGATGACTTCCGGGGCGAAGGTCGCCTCCGTCAGCCCCCGGGTGCCCGGCTGCGCCCCTGAACTGTCGGTGGTGGCGCGTGTTGGGGAACGGATGTGGGGCCGCGGCGGGGACTGACAGGAGAACGAGGCCGCAGCGCCCGTGGTCATCCACGGACGATGGATAAACAGCAGCGCAGCGCGGGCGGTCCCGGAGCACGGCCCAGGCCGCAGCTGTGACTCCGAGGGCGCCGCGGCCGGGAAGCGCGGGCGCGGCGCGGGCGGGGAGGGCCAGGCCGCCCTCTAGGGCCACGAGGATATTCAGGAACCGAGGTGGAGATAGTCGTATCGCTGTGAAAGTGCCCGTTGCCTCTGAACCCTGCACTTTGTTACTTACTCATTTTGAGACGGGGTCTCGCCCGGTCGCCCTGGCTGGGGTGCAGCGGCCCGACCTCGGCTCGCCGCGGCCTCTGCCTCCCTTGTAGCTGGGACGTCAGGCCCGCGCCGCCACGCCCGGCTAATTTTTTGTGTTTTTTGTAGGGGGGGTCTTCCTGCGTTGGCCAGGCTGCTCTCGGAGTCCTGGCCTCTGCTGGGATTACAGGCCTGAGCCACCGCGCCCGCCCTGGAAATTCTAAGCTTCGAAATGGTAAATGTGACCGCTGTGGTGCCGATGACTGTAATCCCAGCACTTTCGGAGGCCAAGCGGGGAGGAACACTTGAGTCCAGGCGTTCAGGACCATCCTGGGCAACATAGTGAGACCCCCCATCTCTACAAAAAATTTTTAAAAAATTAGCCGGCAGCGGTGGTGGCGCGCGCCTGAGGTCCCAGCTACTCAGGAGGCCGAGACGGGAGGCTCGTCTGAGCTCTGGAGGTGGAGGCTGCAGTGAGCTCAGATTGCACCACCACACAACAGCCTGGGCAACAGAGCCAGAGTCTGTCCCAAAAAAAGAAAAAAAAAGTTTTACATTATGTGTAGTTTTACATTTCTGCTATATTATCGAAACATTGGTGGGAAGTGTGCAGTTTCTTTATAATATTTTATTATACTGGATATTTTTTAAATCATAGAAAAGTTGGAATACTAGTACAAGGAAAACTCCCCAGTGTTCGCTACCAAAATGTGCCAGTTGTTTTCATTTGCTTCATTTGTTTAATACTCTCGAACCAAGTTCACCTACTGTTTACGTTTTGCTCCATTTTTGAGTCATTCTCTCTATAAACATACTGGATTTTTTTCCTGAACCGTTTGAGAAGTTGGAGATAACCTAAACATTTTGCTGTGTATTTACTCTTAAGAACCACACGGTACAATGATCAAAATCCGGACCCAGCCCACAGTCCAGATTTAACTCGCCTCAAATGTCTTTTATACCTTTTTTTCCCTGTTGAGGATTCAGTCCAGGGTGACGCACTGCATTTGTTGTTGTGTCTGTTTTTTTTTTTTTTTCTGTTTTTGAGACAGAGTTTCGCTCCGTCGCCCAGGCTGGAGCACAAAGGTGCGATCTCGGCTGACTGCAACCTCTGCCCCTCCGGTTCAAGCGATTCTCCTCCCTCAGCCTCCCGAGTATCTGGGATTGCAGGTGTGCACTGCCACTCCCAGCTAATTTTTGTATTTTTAGTAGAGACGGGATTTCACAATGTTGGCCAGGCTGGTCTCGAACTCCTGACCTTAAATGACCACGCTGACCAACATGGTCAACTACTCAGGAGGCTGAGGCAGGAGAATCGCTTGAACCTGGAAGGCAGAGTTTGCAGTGAGCCAAGATCCCGCCATTCATTGCACTCCAGCCTGGGAAACGAGCAAAACTCCCATCCCAAAGAAAAAAAGAAGAGGAGGTCAGGTGCAGTGGCTCTGCACAACACTTTCGGAGGCCAAGGCAGGTGGATCACCTGAGGTCAGAAATTCAAGACCAGCCTGG
>NW_026652284.1:1030569-1038550 GCF_009828535.3 Hylobates moloch
TCAAAAAAAAAAAAAAAAAAAAAAAAAAGATGTTAACACAGAGGGAGCTGGTGAAGGGCACAGCGGTCTCTCTGTACTATTTTTACAACTTCCTATGAATTAGTTTATGATTATTTCTTTTTTTTTCCCCAGACGAAGTCTCGCTCTTGTCCCCTAGGCTGGAGTGCAATGGCGCAATCTCAGCTCACTGCAACATCTGCCTCCAGGGTTCAAGCAATTCTCCTGCTATATATATACATATATATACACACATATATATATACACACATATATATATACACACACATATATACATGTATACATATACGTATATATACACACATATATATACACATATATATATACATATACGTGTATATATATATACATATATATATACACACACACACATACACACACACATATTTAACAAGCATCTCCAATACCACAACCAGTGTATTTTTTTTTTTTTTTGAGATGGAGCTTCACTGATGTTGTCCAGGCTGGAGTGCAGTGGCGTGATCTCGGCTCACCGCAAACTCTGCTTCCCAGGTTCAAGTGATTCTCCTGCCTCAGCCTCCCAAGTAGCTGGGACTACAGGTGTGTGCCACCACTCCCAGCTAATTTTGTATTTTTAGTGGAGACCTGCCTCTTAATTCTCCAACATGGAGGGGTTTCTCCATGTTGGTCAGGCTGGTCTCAAACTCCCGACCTCAGATGATCTGCCTGCCTTGGCCTCCCAAAGTGCTGGGATTACAGGTGTGAGCCACTGCGCCCGGCCACCAGTGTATTTTTTGACAACGGCGAATCAGGACTGACATTTAATTTGTTTGGTATGTTAACTGTTTTAAAAGGACACACAATGCTAGTTGCACCAAAGTGCATTCAAATTCCTCACAGCACGAATCTAATTTTAAAAAACCTTTGTAGGGCGGGCACAGCGCCTCACGACTGTAATCCCAGCATTTTGGGAGGCAGAGGCGGGCGGATCACGAGATCAGCAGTTCAACACCAGCCTGGCCAAGATGGTGAAACTCCGTCTCTACTAAAAATACAAAAAAATTAGCCAGGCGCGGTGGCAGGCGCCTGTCATCCCAGCTACTCAGGAGGCTGAGGCAGGAGAATCGCTTGAACCCAGGCGGCAGAGGTTGCAGTGAGTTGAGATCACGCCACTGCCCTCCAGCCTGGGCGACAGAGTGAGACTCTGCCTCAAAAAAAAAAAAAAAGAAAAGAAAAGAAATTAAAACTTCTGTATTAGGAAGTTTTATTAGAAAAAAGTACTAGAGCACAATAAGAAAATATTCATAACGAACTTATACAAAATAGCAAGGAAAACATTAAGATGCCAATAAATAAATGTACAAAGAACATGAACAAAAGTCACACACACACAAATACAAACATAATATACATGAGTTCGTTCCCATGTAAGAACTCAATCAATATTTGTTGAAACACTAAATGAAAAAGGAAAATTCATTTAGTGACAGAAATGGGGAAACATTCAACCTCAACCCTGAGTGGGAAAAAGCTTACTGCCCACTATATTACCCATCTCATCTCACCCCGGTAAATAATGCCCAGTGCTGGCATGCACACTGGCAGTATACAAACTGAGAAAGACTTTCTGGAAAGTGCTACAGCCATGTGACCACAGGGCTTGACCCTGTGATCTCATTAAACCTAAGCAGATTACAGGTCTGAAGGGGGCCTTCTTTAGATGTGGCTCCACCTACTCAGGGGCAGATGAAGAAAACAGGGGTCTGGGCAGTTCTGAATGGTAAGGCCAGGCATCACCCCACCTCTTCAGTTGCACAAAGTGTGCATGGCATCCTCACATCCCACCTGGCTCAATTTCACTTTTTCTCTGAACACTTTTCACCATCTGTCTGAAGCACACACACACATTTTATTCACTTCCCCATTCCCATGCATTAATGCTAGGACCTTTGCAATTGTGGGCCAGGAAAGATTGCAAATGATAAGCCACCAGCACAGAGAGTAGAAATGAAATCCTGGGGTTACAAGCTAAAGCATTACTGACATCCACTTGTCCAGAACGGCTGAAGCTGGGCAGTGACTGTCAACAGGTATATACCACCTTCCTGCCATGACACAGCCTTCCCCCAAGTGCTGGGCTTGTGTGCTCAACACTCCCTCTTGCTGTCATCCTACCACACCTGCAGACTGGAGGTAATCCAGATGCAGGGCCGTCAACTCCCACAAACACCCACCTGCCTCTTAATTCTCCAAGTGAGACCTACATTTCCTCAAGCGTGAAGCGCAATAAAATCAACTATTGTTTTCTGTTTTCATCACAAGCGCCACTTTCCCCCTATTTGTTCACCGCCTCCACTCCACAAGAACTGCTCTTGACTTGGCCAACTTTCTGGGACACCCTCACTATAAGCATTTATGAATCAAACAGGTTTTTGTGCTAGCCTGGAAATCTAACTGCTTACAGCAGTTGTTTCAAGAAGAAAACGCTGTTTTGGAACCAAACAGCGGGCTGCCAACTGAAGCAACATAAACCCACCTCCAAGTTCAAATAAAACAAACAAAAAGACTGGTCAAAGTGAGGCAAGACGCGGTGGCTCACACCTGTAATCCCAGCACTTTGGGAAGCCGAGGTGGGCTGATCATGAGGTCAGGAGTTCGGGACCAGCCTGGCCACCACAGTGAAACCCTGTCTCTACTAAAAATACAAAAATTAGCTGGGCGTGGTGGTGGGCGCCTGTAATCCCAGCTACTCGGGAGGCTGAGGCAGGAAAATCGCTTGAACCAGGAGGCGGAGGTTGCAGTGAGCCGAGATTGTGCCACTGCACTCCAGCCTGGGCAACAAAGCTAGACTCCGTCTCAAAAAAAAAAAAAAAAAAAAAAAGACTGGTCAAAGTGGCTCACGTCTGTAAGATCAGCACTTTGGGAAGTGGAGGCAGGAGGATCTCTTGAGGCCAGGAGGTTGAGACCAGCCTGGATAACACAGTGAGACTCTATCTCTACAAAAAATTTTACAAATCAGCTAGGTGTGGTGGTGCAGACCTGTAATCTCAGCTACTCAGGAGGCTGAGGTGGGAGGATCAATTGAGCCCAGGAATTTGAGGTTACAGTGAGCTATAATCATGCCACTATAAACACGCCTGGGGGGACAGAGTGAGGCCCTGTTTCTAACACACACACACACACACACACACACACACACACACACACATACACACAGAAACATCTCGAGGGGACACCTCCAAATGATGAAGCTATTTTGTTGGGTACTGCGGTGGCACCTGTGATTCCTCAAGTAGCTTGGAACCAGCGTGCTAACGCCATGAAGTGGCTGCAAAAGTCCCAGTGAAGTCACACTGCTGAGAACAAACAGGCCTTACAGAGAAGTTCCAAGGGGACAGGAAGTTTCCAGAGGCTTGAGAGGACAATGTTCAGGGGAATAAGTACTTGAAGGGAATTATCTAACAAGATGTTAAAGTAACTTACTTCTTAGACAAGATGACATAAGAAGGAAAAAAAACTTATTAAGGCAAATATGTCAGTTTCAGGCCAACTAAGGCGGTCAGAGAGACATGGAACACAAGAAGAGTTTTGAAATGTATTCCCATCAAGAGCCAAGAATAATGAACTTTTGAATGTAAAACTTAGTGTGTTCCAAAACAAGAAAGGAAAAATAACTTGTTACTCGGAATCGAAGCCAAAAGGAATCGCAATGCTTGGGGAGGAGGGATGGGAGGGTACGGGTGGTCCTTGGCCTGGGAAGGAAAACTCCACCAGGCCTTCGGAGCTGGGCACGCCCTGTTCCCACAATTAAGAAAGAAAACGACGACCTAGAGCTTAAGTCTGGTGCTGACATCTGGGCTACTGGATGGCAGCCGCCTGTAGGAACATCACCATAGACTATTGGAATTTTCTGGCAAGTACTGGACACTAAATCAAAGATGTGTTTTTAGAGAATTCCATGCCAATACTGCTGTATAGAATCCTTTATTCATACTTTCCCACTAGGTTTGGGCCCCTCTAAGCTTTCACGAGTCAAAGACCCCTCCTGCTTGCTGAAACCACCCACGGAAGGCCGGATACCGAGGACCTGGCCGCCCACGCAGCGGCGACTGACAAGCGCGGTCCGGGCTGGACGGCCCCACCTTCCCCGCCCGGGAGAGCCAGGCCGGACAGCGGCCTCCCTCAGACCCGTCCCCAAGGCCGAGCCTTGCCCTGGGCCGTGCTGGCGCCCCGTTCGGGACGGAGCGGCGGCCCGTCAGCACTTCCACGGCTTCCTCCGCAGGCTGGATGGGCAGGGCCGGCCTGGTGTCTCCCCGCCTGGCCGCGCGCTCGCGGGCAGCGATGACCCCAGGCGGCGGGCGACCCCGGGCGGACCGCAGGCCGGGGCTGCTCACTCACCGTTCGCTGCCGCGGGCGCCTGCGGGGGCGTCTACATGCCGGACCGAGCCCGCAGGCCCCGCCGCCGCCAGCTGTCGCTACCTGGCCCTTGGCGGCCTGGCCGCCCGCTGCCCCATGGCCGCCAGGACGCCGGCGCCGGCGCCGCCGAGGAGCAATGCGCCGCGCCCGCCCAGTGCGCAGGCGCACCCGCCACGCATGCGCCCTGCCGCGCCGCCACGCACGTGGGCCGTCCCGCGGGTCTGCCCGGTCCCACTGGCGCGCAGGCGGGAGGCGGCAGGCGTGGCGGGAAAGAGGCGGGCGGTGGGGAAGAGGGGCGAACCGCGGTGGAGAGCGGTGGCCAGGGAGTGGAGGCGGGCAGCGGGTACAGGGGCGGGCGTCCGCGACTCGGGTGGGCAGGGGTCGGCGCCCCGAGGAGGGCGGCCCCCGGCTCCCGTCCCCACTCACCTGCCGCGTCCAGAGGGCGCCTCCGGGTCCGCCCGCCACGTCTATGCCTAGGCGCCCCCGACCTTGTGGCCCCAGCCCGGCGTCCCGCCCCCAACTCACCGCCACTGCGGGCGGGACCTCCCGGACCACGTGGGCCGGCTCAGGGGAGTGCAGGCGCCCCGCAGGAGCTGGCCCCGCCCGCCGCCGCTTCCCTAATTACCAGGCTGTGACACGGTGTGGGCCGAGGCGGATTTGGGAACCGAAACTTAGAGCAGCTGCGGCAGCGCTGCGCTCCCTCGGGGCTGTCTGTCGGGGCTGGGAGGGCGGCCCTGCGCCTGGGGGAACCGCGCTCGGCCTCACTCCCACCTCTAGCGGCCAGGTGCGCCTTGCACGCCCACGAACGGCCTCAGGGGTCTACGCTTCCCAAGGCTGGCAATGGAGGGAGGACCTGGTGGCCTGGGGCACCTCGAGGGGGACCAGGGAGCGGTGTTTTGCGCACCCCAAAGGCTGGAGGACTCTGGGAGTTGGGGGAGGCGGCCAAAGCCACAGGAGCGGACTTTGTAGTGTTTGTTGGAACTGCGGGCCCCACCCAGCGCGCAGTTACTGAACTGGTGGCTGCTCATCAGCGCCTTCAGGCCTCAAATATCCCAACAATGTGCCCTGTACCCAGTTCTCAGCTCTCGGGTCACTGTCAGGTAAACTGGCAATGCACGACCAGCTGCTCTAACCTGCTGGCCCCCCAAGTGCCAGACATTGTTTTGTTTTTCTGAGATAGGGTCTCATTCCGTTCCTCAGGCCGGAGTCCAGTGGCGGGCGCACGGCTCACTGCAGCCTTGACCTCTCAGGTGCAAGCGATCCTCTCACCTCAGCTTCCCTAGTAGTTGGGACTACAGGTAGGTCCACACTCGGCTACTTCATATATATATAATTTTTTTTTTTTCAGAGATGAGGTTTTGCCATTTTGCCCAGGCTGGGTCTCAAACTTCACCCGCCTCGGCCTCCCAAAGTACTAGGATTATAGGCGTAAGCCACTGCACCTGGCCCAGCTATTGTTTTCTGAGGTTCAGTCCCTGTTTATACTTCCTGTGTGATCACCTGGCCCAGGATCGGTGTGGACCTGAGTCCTCTGCAGCCCTTCCCCACACCCGCATACCTGCTCTCTGGTTAGGACTCCTGGGACTTGAATCCAGAGACCCGGAACACGGCCTGGCCGAGTCTTCCCAGAAAACACAGCTCTTCTGTCCAGGACCACAGTGAAGTACAGGGCACCAAGGGCGACTGCAAAGGGAAGCAAGGATCATGGGAACTTGGGGGATTTCTTAAGCTCTGTAACTTCTCCCGGGGTTATTTTGCAAACCCAACTGTTTCGAAGTGACCACCAGCCACACCCACAGAAGCGGCCTTGAGCTGCCCAGTTCTTTTTCTTTGGCAGGGGGAGGGGGGGATAAGATCATTAACATAATAATGCTTGAGCTGAGTTTTTGGATATGATCATTAGCATAATAATGCTTGATCTAGATGGCGCACACACAAGCCAAGCAATGAGCCAGGCCTCAGTAGAATCTTCTAGAGTGGAGGCAGTCACCCGCTTCTGCAGAGGCATCCAGTGACTATCGTGGGCCCCAGGTCACACAGCAGGTGCCCTTCGCGTGTCCCGCTGTGTAGGGAGCTCCAGCAGCTGCCCCATCTGTGGCATGGAAACGCTTTGTCTACCCTGGGCCTGGGCACTGCCTGCAGGAGAGCTTCCCTGTTTCAGAGATGAGAAAACAAAACCAGGGCTGTGGTTTCCTTCAGCTGACAGGTTGTGCAATTTCTCAGGGCAGGCCCCAGATATGACCCTGAAGATTCAGGGGCCAAGATCTCACACCCACACCTCACCCCAGGCCTAACCAGCAATAACTAAGACCAAAGCTGGGAAGGCCCCTTAGGGCACCCAGAATGGCCCTAGAGGCAGTTTTGCTTGGGCTAAGACCAAAGGGAAGAGATGTCCCCACAGCAGGAACAGAAGGGTCCAAGGCTGTCATAGGGGCTTCTGCCAGATGGTGCACAGGAAGAGGGTCTGCCTCCAAAGGATTGGGGGTCAGGAAAGGCCCCCTCCTGCCTGACCAGGCCCCGGGGATGGGGCAGCAGTGGGTGGCATCCCCTGCCCTGACCTTCCTCAGCCCCAGGGCTGCCATTGCTCAAGGCGGCAGTGGACTCTTCACATAATTTCGCATTGTTTTTTGTATTCTTTAAGGATGGCTGGCCAGGCGCGGTGGCTCACGCTTGTAATCCCAGCACTTTGGGAGGCCGAGGCGGGTGGATCACGAGGTCAGGAGATCGAGACCACAGTGAAACCCCGTCTCTACTAAAAATACAAAAAAAAATTAGCCGGGCGTGGTGGCGGGCGCCTGTAGTCCCAGCTACTCGGAGAGGCTGAGGCAGGAGAATGGCGTGAACCCAGGAGGCGGAGCTTGCGGTGAGCCGAGATTGCGCCACTGCACTCCAGCCTGGGTGACAGAGCGAGACTCTGTCTCAAAAAAAAAAAAAAAAAAAGGATGGCTCCCATGTCGTTTACTTCAGAACCCCCAAAACCTGGACCCATCCTCTTCTGGGGGCCAGCAGGGATGGGGAGGGTGGAGGGAGAAGGGGGAATGGAGGCCATGAGGGATGGAGCAGGGTGGGCTGCACTGGGGTACAGGTTGCTCCTGGGGAGGCTGAGGAGAGAGGGAAGTTGACTTCAGGTGGCCTGGCTCCAGTAAACTGGGTGAACGAAGTCTGCCCAGAACCCACAAGGGTAAGTGGCCGGGAGCCTGGGGAAAGGGTGACTGGGAGGGACTGAGGCTCCCAGTGAAGGACATCAGTGTGGCAGGCTATCTGGTCATCTCATCCAGCCTCCAGCCAGCACCTGGCACAGGCTCTGCCCAGGCTGAAAGCCAGGATAGGGGCGTCTGCAGGGGCCAGTGTCTGGATCTGCTCACATGACAGTCTCCTGTTTGGCTTGGCTTGGGGCGAGGGGCAACCTCTCCCCCAGGACGCCAGCCATGTGCCAGGCACACTGAGGATTCAACAGTGGAAACCAAAGTCCATCAGGTGTTCACCTTCTAGTGGGGCAGATGGGCAAGAAGCAGAATTGGTGGGGGCAGGCAGGGGTTGGGGTACAGTTTTGACCGAGGTACTCAGGGACAAGTGTTTCTCAGGC
>NW_026652284.1:1038650-1052869 GCF_009828535.3 Hylobates moloch
TGCTAGATGCCAAGCCCTGTGACCAGGAGGACAGGGAGGTGGGGGCAGAGGTGGCCTTGATGTCCCAAGGCGGGCAGTGGCTGCTTCTGCCCTGGAGGTCTCTGAGTGTCAGGGTCTGAAGGTCTGAGGTGTGCTGTGACCCAGGGGGGACTGCCTGGCCACGGCTGAGACACGCAGAGGGTCTGCAATTCCCCTGCCTCTCGGGAGCTGCCCTGGGTCTGCAGTCAGTGGGTCTCGGCCTTGGGCTTTGTATTATTAGAAAGTCATTGAGCAGCAGCAGTGCTTAGGACGCAGGCAGGGCTGTGGGCACTGCAGGGGCCGCCCCCGGTGTCCACACACATGCTGGGCTCTGCTGAGGTGCGGGAAGCCTGTGTTTCACCCTGAGGCCGTCCTGGAGCCCCTGGTTTGGCTTCTCCCCACCTCGGGGACCTAGTGTGCATTTGGGGTGGGGGGTTCCCATGGCGGCCTCCCTCAGCTCCCTCTCTCCCCACTAGGCCATGGCGTATGCCTCCAAGGACGGGGTCCTGACCGAGGCCATGATGGACGCCTGCGTGCAAGACTTTGTCCAGCAGCACCAGCAGATGATGCGCTGGCTGAAGGGGGAGGGGCCTGGGCCGGAGGAGGAGCAACCGTCATCCTGAGTCCATGGCGAGACCACACCTCACAGAGCCTGGCCGGGGACCCCTCCCACCCTACCTTTCCAACCCCGCACATTTAGGAAATACTCCCCGTAATAAAGTCCCACACGCGCCGCACCGCTGTGTCTGTCTATTGGCTGATGCGGGGCGGGGTTTGGGGCCCCCTAACGCCCCCTGGGGTCAAAGGTGACAGAAAAGGCAGAGGCTGGAGCTTTATGGAGAATTTAACTACAGAGGGGTGGGCTTCACATGAGGTGCCTGCCACGGCGTGGCCGGGTGCCTGAATGCCGCCCGGGACAGGCTACCCGTGCCCCATCCTGCGGCCGTGCAGACGCGGGTGCCCCTTCGCCTCCCTCCCCTCCGCCAGAGATGGCTCCGGCCAGACACATGATGGACAGACACATGATGGACGAAGTGCACGGGAAACAGACACAGCGGCTTCAAACAGATGCCGCCCCTGCCCCCGCTTTGCAGCTAGTCCCTGCAAACCTTGATGATGGGGCCAGCTGGGCACGGTGGCTCATGCCTGGAATCTCAGCGAGGCCAAGGAGGGTGGATCACCTGAGGTCAGGAGTCCTCGACCAGCCTGGCCAACATGGTGAAACCCCATCTCTCCTAAAAAAAAAAAAAAAAAAAAATTATAAAAATTAGCTGGCCTTGGTGGCAGGTGCCTGAAATCCCAGGTACTCAGGAGGCTGACGCAGGAGAATCACTTGAACCTGGGAAGTGGAGGTTGCACTGAGCCGAGACCATGCGATTGCACTGCAGCATGGGGAACAGGAGTCAAAACTCCCTCTAAAAAAAAAAAAAAAAAAGGCCAGGTGGCACTTGGCAGTGGTCCCACCCAGCTTCTTGTCTTGGCTTGCAGGCTGAGGTAGGAGGATCGCCTGAGCATGGGAGGCAGAGGTTGCAGTGAGCCAAGATCACACCATTGCACTCCAGCCTGGGTAATAGAGACCCTATCTCTAAATAACCAAAACCTTGATTACAGCCATGGGGTGGGGTTAGGGGCGTCTGACTATGGCTGGGGAACTCATTTGGTTTTTCTCCTCCTCTCCTATTTTTTTGGGTAGAGACAGGGGCTCTTTGTTGCCCAGGCTGGTCTCCAACTCCTGGGCTCAAGCAATCCTCCTACCTCGGCCTCCCAAAGTGTTGGGATTACAGGCTCGAGCCACCATGCCTGGCCTGTTTTTTTTTTTTTTTTTTGGCGAAGGAGTGTTGCTCGCCCAGGGTGGAGTGCAGTGGTGCGATCTCAGCTCACTGCAACCTCCACCTCCAGGATGTCAGGCCTCTGGGCCCAAGCTAAGCCATCATATCGCCTGTGACCTGCACTTATACATCCAGATGGCCTGAAGCAACTGAAGATCCACAAAAGAAGTGAAAATAGCCTTAACTGATGACATTCCACCATTGTGATTTGTTTCTGCCACACCCTAGCTGATCAATGTACTTTGCAATCTCCCCCGCCCTTAAGAAGGTTCTTTGTAATTCTCCCCACCCTTGAGAATGTACTTTGTGAGATCCATCCCCTGCCTGCAAAACATTTCCCCTAACTCCACCGCCTATCCCAAAACCTGTAAGAACTAATGATAATCCCACCACCCTTTGCTGACTCTTTTTTTTTTTTTTTTGAGACGGAGTCTCGCTCTGTCGCCCATGCTGGAGTGCAGTGGCTCGATCTCGGCTCACTGCAAGCTCTGCCTCTCCGGCTCTCGCCATTCTCCTGCCTCAGCCTCTCCAAGTAGCTGGGAGTACAGGCGCCCACCACCACGCCCGGCTAATTTTTTTTGTATTTTTAGTAGAGACGGGGTTTCACCGTGGTCTCGATCTCCTGACCTCGTGATCCGCCCGCCTCGGCCTCCCAAAGTGCTGGGATTACAAGTGTGAGCCACCTTGCCCGGCCCTGCTGACTCTTTTTGAACTCAGCCCGCCTGCACCCAGGTGAAATAAACAGCCTTGTTGCTCACACAAAGCCTGTTTGGTGGTCTCTTCACACGGATGCATATGACACGGGGTTCAAGCAATTTTCATGCCTAAACGTCCGGAGTAGCTGGGATTACAGGCGCACGCCACCATGCCCAGGTTAATTTTTGTATTTTTGGCAGAGACGGGGGTTTCACCATGTTGGCCAGGCTGGTCTCAAACTCCTGTTTTCAGGTGATCTGCCCACCTCGGCCTCCCAAAGTGCTGGGATTACGGGTGTGAGCCACCGCGCCTGGCTGGCATTTTCTGGCTTCTGTTTTTCTTTTTTTGAGACAGAGTCTCACTCTGTCGCCCAGGCTGGAGTGCAGTGACGAGATCTCGGCGGCTCACTGTGTTATATGTAAATTTTCTGTGCCGCCAAAGAAGTAGAACTCAAATATAAACTTTTCTCAGCTAGACAATTTACTTCTATAGAAGGGGGCATCTCATACATTGAGCAATGGCGAGCGCTTGGACAAGGGAGGGGAAGGGGTTCTTATTCCTGACACAGGTAGCCCCTACCGCTGTGTGGTTCCCCTGTTGGCTGGGGTTAGAATGCACAGTCTAAACCGGTGCCCACTGGCTATTTTAAAGGGAGCAGGAGTATGGGCCAGAGTGGCGGGGTGAGTGGTTTGGTGGGAAAAATGGTTATGGGACAGGTAACTAAAGGTTACTCAGGTCAAAGCAGGTGACCAGGGGAACAGATGTGAACTGTCAGTCCTCTGAGCCCAAGCCTGCACGTATACGTCCAGATGGCCTGAAGCAAGTGAAGAATCACAAAATAAGTGAAAATGGCTGATTCCTGCCTTAACTGATGACATTCCACCATTGTGATTTGTTCTTGCCCCACCTTAACTTCCTGGCTCAGAAGCTCCCCACTGAGCACCTTGTGACCCCCGCCCCTGCCTGCAAGAGAAAAACACCCTTTGACTGTAATTTTCCGTTACCCACCCAAATCCTAGAAACCAGGCCCACCCCTATCTCCCTTCGTTGACTCTTCGGACTCAGCCCGCCTGCACCCAGGTGAAACAAACAGCCTTATTGCTCACACAAAACCTGTTTGGTGGTCTCTTCACACGGACGCACGTGACATGAACTACTGATTAGAACTGGTGGAAAAAGTTGTTTACTGCAACTGCGAAGAAGTTAGACTTTAAAATGCAGGACAAAGAGTGAACACACTGACATACTGGTTCTTTGAAGGGAAATTTAGAACTCATTGTATCTAACATTATTCAGGCTTAAAATAGTTTCCAATCCAGTGGGACGAGTCACTCCATATAATTCCGTGAAGTCAACCATTCCGATCAAGGAGAGAGCCGGGGCCGCTGCGAGCGCGTGAACCGTGGGCTCCGGGGTGGTGCCGACGCGGTTGCGGGGCGGAACTGACGTTGCCCCGGGTTCGAGTACTCCCCTCTGGACTTTTGTCCCGGTGTGGCTCCGGGACCCAGACGCTCCACCCCGCCCCCTGCCCCCTCCGCGCTCACCCCGGTTCCCGCCGCCCCGGAGCACGCTCCTCAATTGCGGCGCAGTCGCTATGGCGTTACTGCCCTCGCGGCCAATCCAAGGGCTGCGCGCTTGTGACCCTTACGCATTTCCGTCGCCGGGAAGAAGGGGTGTGTGTCGCGCCTGCGCAGTGGTCCTGGCCACCGGCTTGCGGCGAGTGGAGACTGTTCCCAGCTGCGCGCAAGTCAGACTCGGGTTGGGGTCTCGGCGGCGGTCCGAGCATGTCGTGGCTTTTCGGCATTAACAAGGGCCCCAAGGGTGAAGGCGCGGGGCCGCCGCCGCCTTTGCCGCCCGCGCAGCCCGGGGCCGAGGGCAGCGGGGACCGCGGCTTGGGAGACCGGCCGGCGCCCAAGGACAGATGGAGCAACTTCGACCCCACCGGCCTGGAGCGCGCCGCCAAGGCGGCGCGCGAGCTGGAGCACTCGCGTGAGTGCCGCGGAGCGGGGCGGGCGGGACGGGCCGGGGAAGCGGGAACCCTGGCCCTTGCTGCTCCTCGCTGCTGTCGGCAGCCACTTCCCGGGCGAGACTGCGCCCCCGGAGCACCCCCGGCCGGAGCCGTCTCGCGTCCCAGGAGGATCGGACTCTTTCCGTCACCCTTTTGCACCTCTCCAGCTGTCAGGAGCGGGTCGGATGCGGAAAGCGGTGCGGAGGTGGCGCTCATAGGTTACAGGGGTCAGTGCCTGGGGCTGGCCGTGGTCTTGTTACCGCCGAGTGTGTGGGATCCTTCTGCGCTTGTTGCCTCCACGTGGCACAGGCCAAGGCGTGGCCAGATCGGTAGATGGGTTTGTTGGGTGGTTGCTAGCAATTTCCACAAAACAAGGGAAGCGTATTTGAGAATCATTTGGTTCTAACGAGAGTCTAGCAGATTTGCACTTCTTGTTGGAAGACGTTAGCATTTGCACGGCGAGGTCTGTGAAGCCGCAGGCCAGGCCGTGCTGCTCAACTTGAGTAAATCCCTGACCCAAGGCCCTCAGGGTGTGAGCACTGACTGCACCTTCCCTAAACTCGGGTCTCTTCCTCCAGCCTTTCTTTCGCCTGTGGCTTTAACGATTTGTAGGAAGATGCTGTTCAAATGTCTAGGAGTCTGGAACGTAGGAGGTGTTGAATTCATTGAAAGAATACAGTGGTTCTCAACTCTTGTTTAAGCCGGGGTTCGTTCTATCTATCTATCTATCTATCTATCTATCTATCTATCTATCTATCTATCTATTTATTTATTGAGACAGAGTATCGCCCTGTCGCCCAGGCTGGAGTGCCATGGCGAGATTTTGGTTCCCTGCAACCTCTGCCTCCGATTCTCCTGCCGAAGCCTCTCGAGTAGCTGGGATTACAGCGGCGCAGCACCACGCCCGGCTAATTTTTTTTGTATCTTTAGTAGAGACGGGTTTCACCATGTTGGCCAGGCTGCTCTCCAATTCCTGACCTCGTGATCCGCCCGCCTCGGCCTCCCAAAGTGCTGGGATTACAGGCATCAGACACTGCGCCCAGATAGCAGGGGTTCCTTTTTTTTTTTTTTTTTTTAAGATGGAGTGTCGCTCTGTCGCCAGGCTGGAGTACAGTGGTCCCATCTTGTCTCACTGCAGCCTCTGATGCCCTGGTTCAAGCGATTCTCCTGCCTCAGCCTCCCGAGTTGCTGGGATTACAGGCACGTGCCACCACTCCCAGCTGATTTTTGTATTTTTAGTAGAGACGGGGTTTCACCACGTTGGCCAGAATGGTCTCCATCTCCTGACCTCGTGATCCGCCCGCCTCGTCCTCCTGAAGTGCTGGGATTACAGGCGTGAGCCACCGCGCCCAGACGAAGGAATTCCCTTTTTTTTTTTTTTTTTTGACACGAGTCTTGCTCTGTTGCCCAGGCTGGAGTGCAGTGACGTGATCTCGGCTCACTGCAAGCTCTGCCTCCCGTGTTCACACCATTCTCCTGGCTCAGCCTCCCGAATAGCTGGGAATACAGGCACCTGCCACCATGCCCGGCTAATTTTGTAGAGAGGGGGTTTCACCGTGTTAGCCAGGATGGTCTCCATCTCCTGACCTTGTGATTAATTTTTTGTATTTTTAGTAGAGACGGGGTTTCACTGTATTAGCCAGGATGGTCTCGATCTCCTGACCTCGTGGTCTACCCGCCTCGGCCTCCCGAAGTGCTAGGATTACAGGTGTGAGCCACTGCACCACCTTTTTTTTTTTTTTGAGATGGAGTCTCGCTCTGTTGCCCAGGCTGGAGTGCAATGGCGCGATCTTGGCTCACTGCAACCTCTGCCTCCCAGGTTCAGGCAATTCCCCTGCCTCAGCCTTCCGAGTAGCTGGGATTCCAGGCGTGCGCCACCACGCCCGGCTAATTTTTGTATTTAGTAGAGACGGGGTTTCACCATGTTGGTCAGGCTGGTCTCGACCTCCTGACCTCGTGATCCGCCCACCTCAGCCTCCGAAAGTGCTGGGATTACAGGTGTGAGCCACTGCACCCGGCCACCTTTTTTTTTCTCTTAAGACGATGTCTTGCTCTGTCACTACGCTGGAGTGCAGTGGCGCCATCTTGTCTCACCGCAGACTGCAACGCCCTGGTTCAAAGAATTCTCCTGCCTCAGCCTCCTCAGTGGTTGGGACTACAAGTGCTCGCCACCATGCCTTGCTAATTTTTTGTAGTTTTAGTAGAGATGAGGTTTTACCATGTTGGCCGGGGTGGTCTTGACCTCCTGACCTCGTGATCCACCCACTTCGACCTCTCAAAGTGATGAGATTACTGTCATGAACCACTGTGCCCAGCCAGCAGGGGTTCCTTTTTAAAAAGATCATTTAGCCGGGCGTGGTGGCTCACGCCTGTAATCCCAGCACTCTGGGAGGCTGAGGCGGGCGGATCACGAGGTCAGGAGATCAAGACCATCCTGGCGAACACAGTGAAACCCCCTCTACTAAAAATACAAAAAAATTAGCCGGGCGTGGTGGCGGGCGCCTGTAGTCCCAGCTACTCGGGAGGTTGAGGCAGGAGAATGTCGTGAACCCAGGAGGTGGAGCTTGCAGTGAGTCAAGATCGCGCCATTACACTGCAGCCTGGACGACAGAGCAAGACTCCGTCTCAAAAAAAAAAAAAAATAAAATAAAATAAAAAGATCATTTAGGGAATCCCTGGCATGAAGCACCTTTGTGTGAAGCAGATTAAGCAGTTTCCCTGTTTAAGGAGGGATGGCCTGGTGGTACTTGTGGTTCCATCCTGTGCCCTTCCCCGGGGTGCTGTGGAACATCCTGAGCAGAGGTCTCTGACCCCGGCTGGGTCTCATAACCCCAGAGGGACATTCAGGTTTGGGCCCAGGCCCAGGCTAACATGGATAGTCTTAGCTGGGCACCACTGACACTGCGTGTTCTGTTTTTAAGAGATGGGGTCTTGCTTTGTTGCCCAGTCTGGTCTTGACCTCCTAGGTAAAAGCCATCCAACTGTCTCAGCCTCCTGAGTAGAGGGGACTGCAGGCTTGCTCGGTAATTTTTCTGTGTTTGTTTTTGAGAGGGAGTCTGGCTCTGCCGCCCGGGTGGAATGCAGTGGCATCACCTCAGCTCACCGCAACCTTTGCCTTTGGGGTTCAAGCGATTCTCCTGCCTCTGGCTTCCGAGTAGCTGGGATCACAGCTGCCCGCCGGCACACCTGGCTAATTTTTGTGTTTTTAACTAGAGACGGGGTTTCACCATGTTGCTCAGGCTGGTCTTGAACTCCTGGCCTCAGGTGATTCGCCCACCTCGGCCTCCCAAATCGCTGGGATTACAGGCATGAGCCGCTGCTCATGGCCTTGCTCGGTAATTTTAATGATCAGGTTAGGATGGGAATCAAGGGCTGGACTTCAGGGCACCTCGGAGGACAGCAGACTTTGGTGACTGACTTTCTTGCTGCAGGTTTATTTGGAGGGTTCCTTTCTGTCCTAGTTCTTGGGGGTTTTCACCCGCTAAGTTCACTTAGAGATTGAAACTTCTCCCACTTCCAGAAGCTGAATCTTAGTTATCAGCCTGTGGCCCCCTGCAGTGGTGTAGGCCTGGTTGAGCAGCCTCAGGCCGCCGGGGCCTCCTCCCTGCACCCATGGTGCAGACCTGTGCCTCTGAGTTGCTCCAGTCCTGGCGGCCCCAGAGCTCCTGACCCGCAATCCGCTCTGCTGGCGTTGCCAGTGCCTTGGCCTGCCCTCTCTGTGGTCGAGCCAGGCCTGCGGCAGGGTCTCCAGGTGCACCGTGGGGAGCCCTCCATCAGTCTTTATTTCGTGTGGATTCTGTTCCAGGTGTGGGCTCTTTCATTTTTATCCCTTCCCTCCTTCCTGGCGTCACTGCTGGCTGGTGAGAGGTTTCTCCAGTTTGCCGCCCCCTTTCCCCGGTTGCTCCCTGGCCTGCCCCTCCACACCTGTGGGTATTTCTAGTTGGGTGGGACGAGAGACTGAGAAAAGAAATAAGACAGAGACAAAGTATAGAGAAACAACAGTAGGCCCAGGGGACTGGCGCTCAGCATACCAAGGACCTGCACCGGCACCGGCCTCTGAGTTCCCTCAGTTTTTATTGATCATTATTTTCCTTATTTCAGCAAGAAGGAATGTAAAAGGAGAGCAGGGTGATAATAAGGAGAAGGTCAGCAAAAAACATGTGAGCAAAAGAATCTATGTCATAATTAGGTTCAAGGGAAGGTACTATGCCTGGATGTGCACGTAAGCCAGATTTATGTTTCTCTCCGCCCAAACATCTCAGTGGAGTAAAGAATAACAAGGCAGCATTGCTGCCAACATGTCTCGCCTCCCACCATAAGGCGGTTTTTCACCTATCTCAGAATTGAACAAATGTACAATCGGGTTTTATACCGAGACCATTCCGTTCCCAGGGGCAAGCAGGAGACAGTGGCCTTCCTCCATCTCAACTGCAAGAGGCCTTCCTCTTTACTAATCCACCTCAGCACAGACCCTTTACGGGTGTCGGGCTGGGGGACAGTCAGGTCTTTCTCATCCCACGAGGCCATATTTCAGACTATCACCTGAGGAGAAACCTTGGACAGTACCCAGCTTTCTTTTTTTTTTTTTTTTGAGACAGAGTCTTGCTCTGTCACCCAGGCTGGAGTGCAGTAGCGTGATCTTGGAGCATCGGCTGTCCCTGCCTACTTTACGCTTCTTTCCGTGTTAGAATAATTTTTTTTTTTTTTTTTTGAGACCTTGTCTAGCTGTCTCCCAGGCTGGAGTGCAGTGGCGCTATCTCAACTCACTGTAAGCTCCACCTCCTGGATTCACGCCATTCTCCTGCCTCAGCTTCCCGAGTAGCTAGGACTACAGGCACCCGCCACCACGCCCGGCTAATTTTTTGTATTTTTAGTGGAGACGGGGTTTCACCGTGTTAGCCAGGAGGGTCTCGATCTCTTGACCTCGTGATCCACCCGCCTCAGCCTCCAAAAGTGCTGGGATGACAAGCATGAGCCACTGCACCCGGCTAGAATAATTTTTTTGAGACGGAGTTGCATTCTGTCGCCCAGGCTGTAGTGCACTGGTGCGATCTCAGCACACTGCAAGCTCTGCCTCCCAGCTTCCAGCAATTCTCCAGCCTTGGCCTCCCGAGTAGCTGAGATCACAGGCATGCACTGCCCCACCCACCTGTTTTTTGTGTTTTTAGTGGAGACAGGATTTCGCCATGTCGGCCAGGTTGGAGATTTTATTTTTCTTAAGTCTCGCTCTGTAGCTGGAGTGCAGCACTGTGATCTGGGTGACTGTAGCCTCTGCCGCCGGGGTTCAAGCCATCCTCCCACCTCAGTCTCAGAGTAGCTGGGATTACAGGCGTGAGCCACCGCTTCCCACTAGTTTTTGTATTTTTAGTAGAGGTTGGGTTTCGCCACATTGGCCAGCCTTTGGTATCCGCATATCCTACACCTGCTCTCCGTGCCACATGCGCCCGCAGGTTACGCCAAGGACGCCCTGAATCTGGCGCAGATGCAGGAGCAGACGCTGCAGTTGGAGCAACAGTCCAAGCTCAAAGTGAGTGGGGCTGGTGTGGGCGGGGAGCCGGGGCGCACATGGGGTTCGGGCGTGGAGATTGGTGGGGCTACTGCTGGTGGGTAGGGCCGGGGGGCATGTACATGGGCAGCAGTGGGGCCCAGGGCCGAGCTTGGGTGTGTCATTTCACAGAAGGAAACAAGGGGAGGTAAGAGAGGCTGCTGCATTGCCACCCGAGAGGGAGGGCTGGTGTTGGTGAGGGTGTTTGGTCGTCCTGAGGGCGGGGGTCTTCTTGACATTCTCACCTCATTTCTTTTCACTTGGCAGGATTTTTTATTTTATTTTATTTTATTTTATTTTGAAACGGAGTCTCACTCTTGCCTAGGCTGGAGTGCAATGGCGCAATTTCGGCTCACTGCAACCTCTGCCTCCCGGGTTCAAGCGATTCGTCTCCCTCGGTCTCTGGAGTAGCTGGGATTACAAGCATGCGCCACCACTCTCAGCTAATTTTGTATTTTTAGTAGAGACGGGGTTTCTCCATGTTGGTCAGGCTGGTCTCTAACTCCCGACCTCAGGTGATCCACCTGCCTCGGCCTCTCAAACTGCTGGGATTACACGCATGAGCCACCATGGCTGGCCTATTTTATTTTATTTTGAGACAAGAGTGTCATTCTGTCCCCCAGTCTGGCATGCAATGGTGTGATCTCGGCTCACCGCGACCTCCACCTCCCGGGTTCAACCTCCTGCCTCAGCCTTCCGAGCAGCTGGGACTACAGGAGCCTGCCACCACATCTGGCTAATTTTTGTATTTTTAGTAGAGATGGGGTTTCAGCATGTTGTCCAGGTTGGTCTTGAACTCCTGACCTCAGGTGATCCACCCACTTTGGCCTCACAAAGTGTTGAGATTATAGGTGAGAGCCATTGTGCCCGGCCCACTCAGCAGGATTCCTAGAATAGGCACGAGCTCTGTTCTCATCATGGTCCAAAAGTGAGCACCTGCCTGGAGCTGCCCAGAAACAGCCTTGGGGGTGGGGTTGGTGTCCGGCCTCCTTCCCCGGGAGCCTTCTCAGGCTTCTGCTGGTGCTTCTCTGCCTGTGGGTCTGGATTCCTCCAGGGCCTGAGCCTGGTTGCAGATGCGGCTGGAAGCCCTGAGCCTGCTGCACACACTAGTCTGGGCACGGAGTCTCTGCCGTGGCGGAGCTGTGCAGACACGAGGGGCTGTCAGGCAGCGCCAGCCCTGAGCAAGTGCCAGCTGGTGAGTGCTGTGCTCTGCAGGAGTACGAGGCCGCCGTGGAGCAGCTCAAGAGCGAGCAGATCCGGGCGCAGGCGGAGGAGAGGAGGAAGACCCTGAGCGAGGAGACCCGGCAGCACCAGGCCGTAAGAGCTCAAGAGGCCGCGAGGGAGGCCGCCTGGCTTGGGGGAAAGGCGCGGGGCAGGACTGGGAGCTGGGTGCGGCCCCGGGGCGCTCTGGAGTCAGCCTTTAGAGCTGCCCTTGGAACAGCCTTGCACAAACGCCTAAGACCTGTGAGGTCCCTCACTGCTGAGCCCGACGGGAGGTCCCCGCACCTCCCCACGTTTGTGTGAGGCTGATGGCGCGTTGGTGTCCCTGGCGCTCGGCCTGGTCGGCCCTGAGTGCATCTCCCGGCTGAGATGTGTCCTTGCTGCCCTCTTCTCCCCCAGAGGGCCCAGTATCAAGATAAGCTGGCCCGGCAGCGCTACGAGGACCAACTGAAGCAGCAGGTGAGCTCAGCCTCCCCTGCGAGGCGCCTGCGTCCCTGAGAACGTAGGCGGCTTTGTGGGACCAGTCAGTGGGTCAGAGGCCACAGGGCAAGAACGCTGGGGTTGCTGATGGTGGGTGCTAGAGCAGGGGAAACTACTCGGACAGACGCGCACCAGCACGTGTACAGGCACACATGCAGAGACGTGTGCACACATGTACACGGAGAGACAGGCACCTGCCCACACGGGGGAACACACACACTCCCCGCACACACGGACAGGCACACACACCCCTGCACACATGGGCCCACATACACACCCCCGTGCACACACACCCCCACACAACACGGGCACGCACACACATACCTTCACACATAGGCACACCCACCCCCCACAACATGGGCACACATACCCCTCCACCCACAGGCCTGCACATACACCCCCACACAGGGGCATGCACACACACCCTGCACACACAGGTATGCACACATCCCCACACACACGTGGGCCCGCACGCACACCCCCCCCCCCCCCCCCGGCCTCCGCCCCCCCCCCCCCCCGCGCCCCCCCCCCCCCCCCCCCCCCCGCACACGTGGGCCCGCTCACACAGCCCACACACTAACCCCTTCACACACAGGCCCACACACACACCCCCACATGGGCATGCACACACACACCTGTGCACACAGACACACATGCACACACACCCACACAGGCACACACAGTCCTCACATACACGGACGTGCACAAACAACCCCCTGCACACACGGGCACCCCCCCCCCCACACACACACACACAGGCATGGACACACACACACACCCCCTTTCACACATAGGCACACATACACACCCCGGGCACACACCCCCTTCCTTGCACAGGTGGGCACGCACACTGTCACACATGGGCCCATGCGCACACACCCCCACACACACACTCGGGCACGTGTACGCACCCCCGCTCACAGTGTGCCTCATACACACGGGCACGCACCTGCACACGAGGGCACACCCCCACCCCGCACACACACATTCCTGCACATAAGGGCACGCACACACATTCCTGCACATAAGGGCACACACACATACTCCCTGCACACCCCCGCACGCCCCCTGTGTGGCCTCCACAGCAGAGACTCTCCAGGCACACTGAGCCTTCTTGTCTCCCACCCGGGCACCCAGCTGGCAGCGTGGGAGGTTGTGCTTGGGAGGGCTGGTCAGTGGCGGAGGGCTGGTTTCTGGGTCTATGAGAAAAGCTTGGGTGACATCTGTTCCCTACTCCTTAGGGGCTCATCACCTTCACTTCTGAGCTCACAGGCAGGGTTCACATGTTGGCTGTTGTGGGCATTGTAGCTTTAACATTTAATTGGCAGAAGACAGAGGCTTTCTTAAGCACAGCCTGAATCAGGGCAGTGGTGTCGGGAGGTCGGCCCGCAGTGGCCCTTGTCAGGGAAGCCACAGTGGGGGCTGTTTCTGCCACTGGAGAGTTTGGGCCCCTGAGCCCAGCCCCTCAGTTACTGCCGTCCCGGCCGATGTCACCCGTGTCTGTGTCAGGGTGCGGCGTCTGCAGGCCCCCAGGTGCCCAGGATGCTTGGAGCCCTCCGGTCCTGGGGCGCACACAACCTCTGGATTGGTGTTGAGCATTTTTCTGGTTTTAAAGGCTTTTCTCTTTTTCTGCGGCTTCTTCTCAGCAACTTCTCAATGAGGAGAATTTACGGAAGCAGGAGGAGTCTGTGCAGAAGCAGGAGACCATGCGGCGAGGTAGGCTGTCTGCTCTCCTGGCTGGGGTGGAGGTGGCAGGGGCTGCATGTGGACCTCAGCACCTGACAGACCCTTACCCCTCGTGCACTCTGAGCCTGAGTTCTGCGGCCCGGCCCCTCATAACTACCAGTGCAGTGGGCGAGGCGTGCTGGGGCTCCATGGGGTGGGGCTCCCTCTCGGAGGACACCTCTATCTGTGAGTGGACACCAGGGTCTGTGCTGGGAGGGCAGGAGCTGCTTTTTTTTTTTAATGGGAAGAACATGTCGCCCAGGCAGGAGTGCAATAGCGCGATCTCAGCTCACTGTGACCTCTGCCTCCCGGGTTTAAGCAATTCTGCTTCAGTCTCCCGAGTAGCTGGGAATACATGCTCCCGCCACCACACCCAGCTAATTGTTTTTGTATTTTTAGTAGAGACAGGGCTTCACTGTGTTGGCCAGGCTGGTCTCGAATTCCTGACCTCATGATCCGCCTGCCTTGGCCTCCCACAGTGCTGGGATTACAGGCGTGAGCCGCTGTGTTCTGCCTAGAATATGGGTCTTTACTGTCCTGGTCTCAGTGGGGATCACAGGTATTTGGTGCCATGTGGCATTTGTTAGCAAGGGCTCCAGGTAAACGTCTGTCACCACTTTTCACCGTGGGTGGGCTTGTGGCGAGGTGTGTGTGTTTAATGTTCAATAGCCAGGCACACACACGTCACGCGTCTCTG
>NW_026652284.1:1067836-1080608 GCF_009828535.3 Hylobates moloch
TGCCCAGGCTGGTCTTGAACTCCTGGGCTGAAGGGATCCTCCTGCCTTGGGCTCCCAAGGTGCTGGGATGAGTGAGCCACAGTGCCCTCAGCCTCTATGGACATCTTTAGAACAACATAGTTCATTTCTTCAAACACTCTTGGAACATTTTAACCTCAAGTGTCTTGCTCTTTCATCCTTCTGACAGAACTTTTATAAAACCAAACCTTTAAGCAATGGGATCATCCACCTTCTCTACTTCTAAACTACTAAGCTCAACAAAAGCTGAATGAATATCACAATCACAAGAATATCTGACTCTAGATATTCATAGACTCCAACTTTGGTGGGATACCAACATTCCTGGACAGGCAACCCTTCATGATTCTCTCTAGTCTCCCCATCAAACCCTGTCCTTTTCCCTCAGTGATTATTCTAAACTTCTACCAACTTTCCTCAATCCCTATCCCAACAAATCAACGCAATGTCAGCAAATTCACCTGCTGCACTTAAGATCTTTTGCTCCATCACACAAGAACTTCCACACATTTCTTCCTCATCCCACACACTCACTCACGTCTGGGCCCCCCCTTCTCCCCATCCCTCCCAGGAGAGTGGAAGAAGTGTCCCTCATGCCCCGCATAGCCTGAAGGTGGCCTCTGCTCTGGAGATTGTCTTTTGGTGGCCTCTGGGACCTTGCTTCATCAATCATCCAGCCCTCTAAATCCTTGACCTCAGGCTGGGCGCGGTGGCTCACGCCTGTAATCCCAGCACTTTGGGAGGCCATGGCAGGTGGATCATGAGGTCAGGAGATCGAGACCATCCTGGCTAACACGGTGAAACCCCGTCTCTACTAAAAATACAAAAAAATTAGCCGGCATGGTGGTGGGTGCCTGTCATCCCAGCTGCTCGGGAGGCTAAGGCAGGAGACTCGCTTGAACCCGGGAGGCGGAGGTCGCAGTGAGCTGAGATTGCGGCACTGAATTCCAGCCTGGGTGACAGAGTGAGACTCCTCTCATAAAAAAAGAAAAAAAAAATGCCACTTAAAATGCATACTTAGAATTGGTATAGATGGTTCCTTCCTGGTTGTGTAAGTACTTTAAGGCTTGGCTGAGTGCAGACAGCTCACATGCTTGAGCAGAGCAATTATTAGGAAACTTTCTTAACTCTATCTTTTTATTTTTTATTTTTTGAGACAGAGTCTTACTCTGTTGCCCAGGCTGGAGTACAATGGCATGATCTCAGCTCACTGCAACCTCCACCTCCTGAGTTTAAGCGATTCTCCTGCCTCAGCATCCTGAGTAGTTGGGATTACAGGTGCTCGCCACTATGCCCAGCTAATTTTTGTATTTTTTTTTTTTTTTTTTTGAGATGGAGTCTTGCTCTGTCACCCAGGCTGGAGTACAATGGCGCGATCTCGGCTCACTGCAAGTTCTGCCTCCCAGGTTCAAGCAATTCTCCTGCCTCAGCCTCCTGAGTAGCTGGGACTACAGGTGCCCGCCACCACGACGGCTAATTCTTTGTATTTTTAGTAGAGATGGGGTTTCACCGTGGTCTCGATCTCCTGACCTCGTGATCCACCTGCCTCGGCCTCCCAAAGTGCTGGGATTACAAGCGTGAGCCAGCGTGCCCGGCCTGCATTTTATTTTATTTTATTTTACGTATTTATTTTGAAACGGAGTCTTGCGCTGTTGCCCAGGCTTGAGTGTCGTGGTGCATTCTCGGCTCACTGCAACCTCCGCCTCCCAGGTTCAAGTGATTCTCCTGCCTCAGCCTCCCGAGTAGCTGGGATTACAGGCACCGACCACCACACCCGGCTAATTTTTGGGTTTTTAGTAGAGACACGGGTTCACCATGTAGGCCAGGCTGGTCTTGAACTCCTGACTTCAAAGGATCTACCTGCCTCGGCCTCCCAAAATGTTGTGATTACAGGCGTGAGCCACGGCACCTGGCCCGTCACCTTCAGTCCTGAGCTCACAGGCAGGGTTCACATGTTGCCTGTTGTGGGCATTGTAGCTTAAAAATTTAATTGGCAAGGCCAGGTGTGGTGGCTCACACCTGTAATCTCAGCTCTTTGGGAGGCCAAGGTGGGCGAATCACCTGAGGTTGGGAGTTTGAGACCAGCCTGACCAACATGGAGAAACCCCATCTCTACTAAAAATACAAAATCAGCCAGGCATGGTGGCAGGTGCCTATAATCCCAGCTACTCAGGAGGCTGAGGCAGGAGAATTACTTGAACCTGGGAGGCAGAGGTTGCGGTGAGCCAAGACCATGCCATTGCACTGAAGCCTGAGCGACAAGAGGGAAACTCTGTCTCCAAAAAAAAAAAAAAAAAGGAGAGAACAGGAGTGTGGTCACCTGCTGGGCCTGCTGTAACCACTGGGGCATGTGTGCCCACAGCTCTGAAGGCTAGAGGCCCAAGGTCAGGGTGTCAGCTCGGTCCCTCCCTGTGGAGTGTTCTTTGCTGGGTTCTCATGTGGCAGAGAGAGTGACTGAGCTCTCACTCTGGTGTCCCTTACAAGGATGCTCATCCTGCTCTGCTCACAGCGGTGGTGGTGAGCCACTGCGCTCAGTGCCAACTTTGTCCTTCAGCAGTTTTTGTGTGTGTGTGTGTGCCAGGTGCACTGTAGGGTCCAGCCCCACAGGATTGATGGGTTTTCTCCTCGTGTGCGGAGACGAGAGAGCGTAGAAGTAAAGACACAAGACAAAGAGATAAAAGAAAAGACAGCTGGGCCCGGGGGACCACTACCACCAAGATGTGGAGACCGGTAGCGGCCCCGAATGCCAGGCTGCGCTGATATTTATTGGATACAAGACAAAGAGGCAGGCTAAGGAGTGTGAGCCATCTCCAATGATAGGTAAGGTCACGTGGGTCACGTGTCCACTGGACAGGGGGGCCCTTCCCTGCCTGGAAGCTGAGGCAGAGAGAGGGAGGGACAGAGAGAGCGAGAGACAGCTTACGCCATTATTTCTGCTTACCAGAGACTTTTAGTACTTTCACTAATTTACTACTGCTATCTAGAAGGCAGAGCCAGGTGTACAAGATGGAACATGAAGGTGGACTAGGAGCGTGACCATTGAAGCACAGCATCACAGGGAGACGGTTAGGCCTCCGGATAACTGTGGGCAGACCTGACTGATGTCAGGCCCTCCACAAGAGGTGGAGGAGCAGAGTCTTCTCTAAACTCCCCCGGGGAAAGGAAGACTCTCTTTCCCGGTCCGCTAAGTAGCGAGTGTTTTTCCTTGGCACTGACACTACTGCTAGACCACGGTCTGCTTAGCAACGGGCGTCTTCCCAGACGCTGGCATTACCACTAGACCAAGGAGCCTTCTGGTGGCCCTGTCCGGGCATGACAGAAGGTTTGCAACTGTCTTCTGGTCACTTCTCACCATGTCCCCTCAGCTCCCATCTCTGTATGGCCTGGTTTTTCCTAGGTTATGATTGTAGAGTGAAGATTATTGTAATATTGGAATAAAGAGTAATTGCTACAAACTAATGATTAATGATATTCATATATAATCATATCTAAGATCTATATCTAGTATAACAATCTTATTTTATATATTTTATTACACTGGAACAGCTCGTGCCCTTGGCCTCTTGCCTCGGCACCTGGATGGCTTGCCGCCCACACGCAGTGGCTCACGCCTGTAATCCTGGCACTTTGGGATGCCAAGGTGTGTGGAGCACCTGAGGTCAGGAGTTCGACACCAGCCTGGCCTAAATGGTGAAACACTGTCTCTACTAAAAATACAAAAATCAGCCAGGCATGGTGGTGTGTGCCTGTAATCCTAGCTACTTGGGAGGCTGAGAGGCATGAGAATCACTTGAACCCGGCAGGTGGAGGTTGCAGTGACCTGAGATCGTGTCACTGTACTGCAGCCTGGACTACAGAGTGAGACTCCCTCGCAATAAAAAATAAAATAAAAAGTTTTTTTTTTTTCCTTTGGCAATTCAAGATCCCTAGAGATTCCACATCAGTTTTAGTAAAAAATAATTCGGGTTTTTACAGGGATTGCATCCGGTCTCTATATTGCCTTGACGTCTCTTAGCAATGTTGTCTGGTTTTTTTTTTTTTTTTTCTTGAGATGGAGTCTCACTCTGTCACCCAGGTTGGAGTGCAGTTGTTGGCCAAGATGGTCCCAAACTCATGATGTTACCCGCCTGCCTCTGGCTCCCAAAGTGCTGGGATTACCGGCGTGGGCCACCACGCTCGGCCAGTTTTCATTGTACAGGTCTTTCACCTTCTTGGTTAAGTGAATTTCCAAGTATTTTATTCTTTCGGATGCTATTGTAAACGGAAATGGTTTCATAATTTCCCTTTCAGATTTTTCATTGTTAGTATGTAGAATTGCAGCTGTTTGTGCTGTTGATTTTGTTTCCTGTAACTTTGCTGATGTCACGGGGTTGTTTATTCCAATATGGATTCTAGGATTTTCTTTTCTTTTTTTTTTTTTTTATATGGACTCTCGCTGTGTCACCCAGTGGCACAGTCTCGGCTCACTGCAAGCTCTGCCTCCTGGGTTCACGCCATTCTCCTGCCTTAGCCTCCTGAGTAGCTGGGACTACAGGCGCCCGCCACCACGCGCAGCTAATTTTCTGTATTTTTAGTAGAGATGAGGTTTCACCATATTAGCCAGGATGGTCTTGATCCCCTGACTTTGTGATCTGCCCGCCTTGGCCTCCCAAAGTGCTGGGATTACAGGCGTGAGCCACCACCCTCGCCCAGCAGGATTCTAGGATTTTCTACATATAAGATTATGTCATCTGAGAACAGGTGATTTTACCTCTCCCTTTTCAGTTTGGATGACTTTTCTTTTTCTTGTCTAAGGTTAATTTTTGTATTTTTGACAGAGACGGGTTTCACCATGTTGGCCAGGCTGGTCTCAAACTCCTGTTTTCAGGTGATCTGCCCACCTCGGCTTCCCAAAGTGCTGGGATTACGGGTGTGAGCCACCGTGTCTGGCTGGCATTTTCTGGCTTTTTTTTTTTTCTTTAGACAGAGTCTCACTCAGTCGCCCAGAGTGGAGTGCAGTGACGAGATCTCGCGGCTCACTGTGTTATATGGAAATTTTCTGTGCCGCCAAAGAAGTAGAACTCGAATATAAATTTTTCTCAGCTAGACAATTTACTTCTATAGAAGGGGACGTCTCATAGATGGAGCAATGGCGAGCGCTTGGACAAGGGAGGGGAAGGGGTTCTTATTCCTGACGCAGGTAGCCCCTACTGCTGTGTGGTTCCCCTATTGGCTGGGGTTAGAATGCACAGTCTAAACCGGTGCCCACTGGCTATTTTAAAGGGAGCAGGAGTATGGGCCAGAGTGGCGGGGTGAGTGGTTTGGTGGGAAAAATGGTTATGGGACAGGTAACTTAAGGTGACTCAGGTCAAAGCAGGTGACCGGGATTAGTTAGGACGGAGCAGGTGACCAAGGCAACAGATGTCAACTACTGACTAGAACAGGTGGAAAAGGTTGTTTACTGAAACTGCGACGAAGTTAGACTTTAAAATGCAGGACAAAGAGTGAACATACTGACATACTGGTTCTTTGAAGGGAAATTTAGAACTCATTGTATCTAACATTATTCAGGCTTAAAATAGTTTCCAATCCAGGGGGAAAAGTCACTCCATATATTCCGTGAAGTCAACCAGTTCCATCAAGGAGAGAGTCGGGGCCGCTGGGAGCGCATGGACCGTGGGCTCCGGGGCGGCGCCTGCCCAGGCACCCCGGCCCCGTCCACGTCCCGCAAGAGGACCTCGCTGGCCGCGCCACGCGGGAAGGGGCCGCCCCGGGGCCTTGGGCGGGAGGCCCCGGCACCCTCTGTGGGGAGCCGTACGGCCATGCGGGCTGCTGAGACTTCGAGGAGCGGAGGCGCCTCTCCTGGGCTCTTGGCGCAGCGACCCCAGGGCGCGGACTCACCGCAGAAGGGCTCGACTTGCCCGGGCGCCGGTGTCGCCTCGGGTGAGGCTCCCGCGAGACTCTTCTCTGCGTCCTGGACTCACCGCAGGACGCCCCGCCGCACGGGTCGAGAACCTTGGGGCTATGGTCGGGCGCGGTGGCTCACGCCTGTAATCCCAGCACTTTGGGAGGCCGAGGTGGGCGCATCACGAGGTCAAGAGATCGAGACCATCCTGGTTAACACGGTGAAACCCCGTCTCTACTAAAAATACAAAAAATTAGCCGGGCGCAGTGGCGGGCGCCTGTAGTCCGAGCTACACTGGGGGCTGAGGCAGGAGAATGGCGTGAACCCGGGAGGCGGAGCTTGCAGTGAGCCGAGATTGCGCCACTGCACTCTGGGCTGGGCGAAAGAGCGAGACCTTGTCTCAAAAAAATAAAAAACAGAGAACCTTGGGGCTCCTTGGACACCTGCCACCCGTTGCCGCCAAGGCCGGAACTCCGCGGAGCCCCTAGCAACGGAGCTGACGCGGTTGCGGCGCGGGGCAGACATTGCCTCGGGTTCGCGTACGTCCCTCGGGCATTTTGTCCCGGCGTGGCTCCCGTAGCCAGACACTTCACCCCGCCCACCTGGCTCCCGCCCCCCCCCGGCTCCCGCCCCCCCGGCTCCCGCCCCCCTAGCTCCCGCTTCACTGGCTCCCAAAGCATGTTGGGCAGTCGTGGCGCCGATGCTATGACGTCACTGCGCTCGCGGCCAATCCAAGGGCTGAGCGCGTGTCCCTTACGCGCTTCTGTCGCCGGGAGGAAGGGGTGTGTGTCGCGCCTGCGCAGTGGTCCTGGCCAACGGCTCGCGGCGCGTGGAGGCTGCTCTCAGCCGCGCGCGAGTCAGACTCTGTTGGGGTCCCGGCGGCGGTAGCGGCGGCAGCGGCGGCGGTGCGAGCATGTCGTGGCTCTTCGGCATTAACAAGGGCCCCAAGGGTGAAGGCGCGGGGCCGCTGCCACCTTTGCCGCCCGCGCAGCCCGGGGCCGAGGGCGGCGGGGACCGCGGCTTGGGAGACCGCCCGGCGCCCAAGGACAAATGGAGCAACTTCGACCCCACCGGCCTGGAGCGCGCCGCCAAGGCGGCACGCGAGCTGGAGCACTCGCGTGAGTGCCGCGGAGCGGGGCGGGCGGGACGGGCCGGGGAAGCGGGAACCCTGGCCCTTGCTGCTCCTCGCCGCTGTCGGCAAGCACTTCCCGGGCGAGACTGCGCCTCCGGAGCACCCCGGGCCGGAGCCGTCTCGCGTCCCGGGAGGATCGGACTCTTTCTGTCACCCTTTTGCACCTCTCCAGCTGTCAGGAGCGGGTCAGGTGCGGAAAGCGGTGCGGAGGTGGCGCTCATAGGTTACAGGGGTCAGGGCCTGGGGCTGGCCGTGGTCTTGTTACCGCCGAGTGTGTGGGATCCTTCTGCGCTTGTTGCCTCCACGTGGCACAGGCCAAGGCGTGGCCAGATCGGTAGATGGGTTTGTTGGGTGGTTGCTAGCAATTTCCACATAACAAGGGAAGCGTATTTGAGAATCATTTGGTTCTAACGAGAGCCTAGCAGATTTGCACTTCTTGTGGTTTTAGCATTTGCACGGCGAGGTCTGTGAAGCCACAGGTCAGGCCGTGCTGCCCAACTTGAGTAAATTCCTGACCCAACGCCCTCAAGGTGTGAGCACTCATCGTGTTGGTCAGGCTGGTCTTGAACTCCTGGCCTCAGGTGATTCGCCCACCTCGGCCTCCCAAAGCGCTGGGATTACAGGCGTGAGCCGCTGCTCATGGCCTTGCTCGGTAATTTCAATGATCAGGTTAGGATGGGAATCAAGGGCTGGACTTCAGGGCACCTCGGAGGACAGCAGACTTTGGTGACTGACTTTCTTGCTGCAGGCTTATTTGGAGGGTTCCTTTCTGTCCTAGTTCCTGGGGGTTTTCACCCGCTAAGTTCACTTAGAGATTGAAACTTCTCCCACTTCCAGAAGCTGAATCTTAGTTATCAGCCTGTGGCCCCCTGCAGTGGTGTAGGCCTGGTTGAGCAGCCTCAGGCCGCCGGGGCCTCCTCCCTGCACCCATGGTGCAGACCTGTGCCTCTGAGTTGCTCCAGTCCTGGCGGCCCCAGAGCTCCTGACCCGCAATCCGCTCTGCTGGCGTTGCCAGTGCCTTGGCCTGCCCTCTCTGTGGTCGAGCCGGGCCTGCGGCAGGGTCTCCAGGTGCACCGTGGGGAGCCCTCCATCAGTCTTTATTTCGTGTGGATTCTGTTCCAGGTGTGGGCTCTTTCATTTTTATCCCTTCCCTCCTTCCTGGCGTCACTGCTGGCTGGTGAGAGAGGTTTCTCCAGAATTTGCCGCCCCCTTTCGGTCCTGGACCTCTTTTTCCTCTGGTGCTCCCTGCCCTGCCAGTCTGCCTGGTAGCCCCTCTGCAAGCCCCGCCCCTCCGGACGCTCCTGGCTTCCTCCGTGCGCCTTTCCTGGCAGCAGGGTCGCCGAGATTCGGCCGGAGCCCATTGCTTTGGCCTTGCTGCTCTCCAGCAAACGGGAGGCTCCTCCTCACAGACTGGCTGCCTCCTCTGTCCCTTGAGGCTAGCCCCATGCTGCCTTGTTCCCAGAGTCTTCCCTGACCCCTCCTCTGGCCTGTCCTTGGAAGCCAGAGCAGCACATTGTGCCAGAACTGTCTGTGAGCACCAGCGCTTGCCCTGCACTCCACAGAGTGGTTGCCTGGAGGACACCCTGGTGCCCTGTGGGTGTGAATTCACGCGCTGGGACACACGTCCCTGGCACAGGTCACTCCAAGGTGGTGAATGATTGTTCTCATTCTCATAACCGAGAGGCCACACGGGCACCTGACCTGCTCTTTCCCCTCTCCTCCCAAGAGTCACTGAGGGTGGGAACTGTCAGTGAGCCATTTTCAGGGGAGGGAGTGGCCTCAGCTTAATCCAGCCAAAGGTCCCCTCGGGAGGAAATAGGCAGAGCGCCTCACTGTGACACCCACAGTGTCACAGTGCCACACTGCTCTGCAGCAAGACTAGGGAACTGACACACCCTCGGCCCCCTTGGGGTCAGAGTGAGAGTGGTTGAGGGCCTTTGGGGCTGCCCTTGGCTTCCCGAGCTCAGCAGCCAAACCTGTTCACCTGGCACTGTCTTCCCTGAGAGGCAGGTCCCGGTCTCATCTGTGCTGTGTTCACTGGGGTCCCCGAGGTTGGCTCCCAAGGCACTTCCTGAAATCTGACGCTGATGCCCGTCAGCCTAGTTTGTGCCTAACCACAGGCCCAAGCAGACCCACCCCAAACGCCAAAGCGTCGCTGCCTCTGTCTAAATGCAACGAGCACTCCCCACAGCACTTCCCACCTGCGTCAGTCACCTCCAAAAATTACACCTGAGCTGAGAACAGACGCTGGGCTCTAGTGACGTGTTTGCTGCAGTTGACTCTGAAGGCTTAAAAAAGTGAGACGGGCTGCAGGAGGAAGAGAGACGGGAACAACGCACCAACCCAGGAGCGTCGGCGGTCCCTGCCTACTTTACGCGTCTTTCTGTGTTAGAAGATTTATATATTTATGTATTTATTTGAGACGGAGTTGCCGTCCATTGCCCAGGCTGGAGGGCAGTGGCGCAACCTCGGTTCATCGCAACATCCATCTCCCGGGTTCAAGCAATTCTCCAGCCTTGGCCTCCCGAGTAGCTGAGATCACAGGCGTGCACCACTGTGCCCTGCTCTTTTTTTGTCTTTTTAGTGGAGACGGGGTTTTGCCATGTTGGCCAGGCTGGAGATTTTTTTTTTTAAAGTCTTTGTCTAGCTGGAGTGCAGCGGTGTGATCTGGGTTCACTGCAGCCTCTGCCTCCGGGGTTCAAGCCATCCTCCCACCTCAGCCTCAGAGTAGCAGGGATTACAGGCATGCGCCACTGTGCCCAGCTAATTTTTGTATATTTAGTAGAGATGGGGTTTCACCACATTGGTCAGGCCGGTCTCTAACTCCTGGCCTGAAGTGATCAACCCGCCTCAGCCTCTCAAAGTGCTGGGAGTACAGGAGTGAGCCACCGCGCCCGGCCAGAAGATTTTTTTTTTTTTTTTTTTTTTTTTTTTTTTTATTTTTTTTGGGGGAGAGTCTCCCTGCTGATGCTGAGGCCTCAGCAGCTCAGAGAATACGTACTTCCGTCCTAGGACACCCAAACATCGACCTGTGTCGGTTCCCCTCTAGGAACAAAATGTAACTGAGAACTTTGTCGTACACTTGCCCTCATCACCCTGAGCTTGTTGGCTGCTATCTGATTCTTATTCATTCCCTTTCTTGCCTGCATGTGCTTGATAGCAGATCAACGACAATAGCCATTGGAAGCTTAGGAAAAGCGTGTGTAACGTGAAAAAATGGACACTTTAGCCATCGCCTGACTTTGTGTTGAATTGGGAAAGAGCCTCCTGCCGTCCACGTGGGATGGCCTTCCTGATGTGGCTCTCCAAGACCGTCCCTGGGGGGATAAAACCCCACAAATGCATCAGGCCGTGTGCTGGGGATGGGGCATCGTCATGCCAGGTCTGACTAGGAAGGAGGAGGGGGAGGCAGGGCTGGGGGCTTTGAGGTCGAGGCGTGGCTGTGGATTCCAGAAAGCCCCTTGGCTGGTGTGCATGCCTGCCCAGCGGCATCCGCGTATGCTAACACCTGCTCTCCGTGGCCCTGCATCTGCAGGTTATGCCAAGGACGCCCTGAATCTGGCGCAGATGCAGGAGCAGACACTGCAGTGGGAGCAACAGTCCAAGCTCAAAGTGAGTGGGGCCGGTGTGGGCGGGGAGGCCGGGTCGCACATGGGGTTTGGGTGCGGAGATTGTTGGGGCTACTGCCGGTGGGTAGGGCTGGGGGCGTGTACATGGGCAGCAGTGGGGCCCAGGGCTGAGCTTGGGCGCCTCATTTCACAGAAGGAAACAAGGGGAAGTGAGAGACGCTGCTGCAGTGCCGCCGGAGAGGGAGGGCGGGTGTTGGTGAGGGTGTCTGGTCGTCCTGAGGGCCTGGGTCTTTTTGATGTTCTCACCTCATTTCATTACACTCAGCAGGATTTTTTTGTTTTATTTTGTTTTATTTATTTATTTTGAAACGGAGTGTCTGTTTCCCAGGCTGGAGTTCTGTGGTGCCATCTGGGCTCACTGCAGCCTCCGCCTCGTGGTTTCAAGCAATTCTCCTGCCTCAGCCTCCTTAATAGCTGGGATTACAGGCACCAGCCCCCACACCTGGCTAATTTTTGTATTTTTAGTAGAGACGGGGTTTCACCATGTTGGCCAGGCTGGTCTCGAACTCCTGAACTCAAGCGATCCACCTGCCTCGGCCTCCCAAAGTGCTGGGATTACAGGCTTGTGCCACTGTGCCTGCCCTGTTTCATATTATTATTATTTTTTATAGGCAGAGTCTTAGTCTGTCTTGCAGGCTGGTTGCAGTGGCGTGATCTCAGCTCACTGCAACCTACACCTCCCGGGTTTAACCCCCTTCCTCACCCTCTGAGCAGCTGGGACTACAAGAGCCTGCCACCACATCTGGCTAATTTTTGTATTTTTAGTAGAGATGGGGTTTCACCATGTTGTCCAGGCTGGTCTCGAACTACTGACCTCAGTTGATCCAGCCACTTTGGCCTCCCAAAGTGCTGGGATTATAGGCGAGAGCCATCGCACCCAGTCCGCTCAGCAGGATTCCTAGAATAAGCACGAGCTCTGCCCTCAGTGCAGTCCAAAAGTGGGTGTCCGGCCTCCCTCCCTGGGGGCCTTCACAGGCTTCTGCTGGTGCTTCTCTGCCTGTGGGTCTGGATTCCTCCAGGGCCTGAGCCTGCGTGCAGATGCGGCTGGAAGCCCTGAGCCTGCTGCACACACTAGTCTGGGCACGGAGTCTCTGCCGTGGCGGAGCTGTGCAGACACGAGGGGCTGTCAGGCAGCGCCAGCCCTGAGCAAGTGCCAGCTGATGAGTGCTGTGCTCTGCAGGAGTACGAGGCCGCCGTGGAGCAGCTCAAGAGCGAGCAGATCCGGGTGCAGGCAGAGGAGAGGAGGAAGACCCTGAGCGAGGAGACCCGGCAGCACCAGGCCGTAAGAGCTCAAGAGGCCGCGAGGGAGGCCGCCCGGCTCGGGGGAAAGGCGCGGGGCAGGACTGGGAGCTGGGTGCGGCCCCGGGGCGCTCTGGAGTCAGCCTTTAGAGCTGCCCTTGGAACAGCCTTGCACAAACGCCTAAGACCTGTGAGGTCCCTCACTGCTGAGCCGGACGGGAGGTCCCCGCGCCTCCCCACGTTTGTGTGAGGCTGATGGCGTGTCGGAGTCCCCGGTGCTTGGCCCGGTCGGCCCTGACTGTAACTCCCGGCTGAGATGTGTCTTTGTCGCCCTCTTCTCCCCCAGAGGGCCCAGTATCAAGACAAGCTGGCCCGGCAGCGCTACGAGGACCAATTGAAGCAGCAGGTGAGCTCAGCCTCCCCTGCGAGGCGCCTGCGTCCCTGAGAACGTAGGTAGCTTTGTGGGACCAGTCAGTGGGTCAGAGGCCACGGGGCAAGAACGCTGGGGTTGCTGATGGTGGGTGCTAGAGCAGGGGAAACTACTCGGACAGACACGCACAGGCACATATGTACAGGCACACATGCAGAGATGTGTGCACACATGTACACGGGGAGACAGGCACCTGCCCACACGGACATGCACACACACTCCCCGCACACACGGACAGGCACACACACACCCCTGCACACACGGACCCACACACACTCCCCGCACACAGGTGCACAGACCCCTGCACACACGGGCACACACCCCGGCACACGGGCACACACACACCCCCCCACACAGAGGCCTGCACTCACACACCCACAAACACACCCCCACACAACACGGGCACGCACACACCCACATGGACACTCACACCTGTAAAC
>NW_026652284.1:1100302-1160344 GCF_009828535.3 Hylobates moloch
TTCTGCCCCTCAGGACACCCCGTTGTGGTCACTGGCTAGGGTGGGGCAGGCCTCCTTCCTGCCCCTGGAGACACTCTTGGGAGATGTATTTTCCGTCTGGCTCACGGGGAGGGGGAGGGGGAGGCTTTGCAACCCAGCTTCTCCACAGGCCACTGGGAGGGTGGGTGCTGGCTGAGCCCCTGTGGCAGCAGGAGCCAGGCGGGTGGTGTCTTTGTTCTTGGCTCCCACAGCAGAGCCAGGTGAGGGGGCGCCTGCTGGGACAAGACCCAGGTGGGGCAGCCTGAACCCTGCTTCCCCCTGTGGCCGGCATGCCCCGACCTTCACACACTGGTGACCCTGAGAAACCCCAGGCCGTGCCCGGGAGGAGGGAACCTGGCAGGGTGTCTGAGGCCACACTCTGAGCTGGCCAGTCCAAGCCTGTGGCTGGAGCTGGGGTCTGTTTACCTAATAAAGTCCCACAGGTGCCTCATCGCCTTGTCTGTCTCTTGGCTGGTGCGGGGTGGGGTTTTGGGGGCCCCCTGGTGTCCCCCTGGGGTAAAAGGTGACAGAAGAGGCGGAGGCTGGAGCTTTCTGGAGAATTTACTGACCACAGGGGTGGGCTTCACATGAGGTGCCCGCCACTGCGGGGCCAGGGGCCTGAATGCTGCCTGGGACCAGCCCCCTGTGCCCCACCCTGCGGCTGTGCACACGCGGGTGCCCCCCCTCGCCTCCCTCCTCTCCGCCCGAGCTGGCTGGGGCCAGACAGACAGTGGACGCAGCGCACAGGAAACAGAGCGGCTTCAAATAGATGCCGGCCCGGGCCGCGCGCCTCGCCGCCCCTGCCCCCGCCTGCCCCCCCAGCACCCTCCCTGCCCCCCCAGCACCGCTGGGGCTGCGTCTGCCCTCGTGTCCTGCCCAGCCAGGGGCCCAGGGTCCTGCCCCCCAACTGCAGGGCCTCCCCTACCCCAACCCCCACCCTAGCCCACACCCCAACCCCCTTTATAAAAAGAAGAGACAGCACCTTCCACTGGACTCTCCCGGCCGGCCACAGCCCTGGACAACCTGGGCCCAGGGCTGCTGTCCAGTCCCGCCGGCCTGGGCGTCCACGAGGTCCCTTTTACATCTGTACAGCAGCCGGTTGGCTCGGCGGCCCCGGCAAGTCCCCGTGCGGCTCACAGGTGCCGCGGGCTGGGGTGGCCGTTGTGGTAGAGTTTCTGCTTCACGTGCACCATGTTCCCGGCGGCCTCCTCGAAGGGCCTGTGCGGCCGCCGGCCCAGCTCCCTCAGGCTGCACAGCTTGGGCAGCCAGGTCCACGAGCCATCTGCAGAGGGACAGGGGCGGTCAGGCAGCTGGGGCCGGCCAGGGCGGCGGCACTCCTGGGCGGCGGGCATGAAGCACTCACCGTAGTGCCGTCCGGCTCTCCAGGCGCGCACGGCACAGTGCAGGACGCCGTCCATCCACACCAGGAACCAGCTGATGCAGAAACCCAACAGCAGCCCCAGCATGAGGTCGATCTCCTGCTTGGTCACATTGTCCGTCACAAAGTAGTTCTCGGAGGCGTCCACCACCGACTGGTCCCCGTCGTACGGGATCACGTAGTGGATGTGGTGCCTGGGGGCGGCAGGGCGGGCTGGCACCTCTCCCGCCACCCCCGGCCTGGCCTTCCCCCGGGGCGCCTACCCCGTGGTGGGGATGTGATCGCGTTGGGCCACCCTGGGGGTTCTCTGAAGCAGCCTCCTGTGCGGGTGGTTCGGGAAGGGAGCACCGGACTCAACCAGGCCCAGGTCACAGGCCAGAGGGAGTGGGAGGTCAGTGGCCGTGGGCTGTGGAGGCCGAGCGTGAAGTCCAGGCAGACAGCGGGACCAGATGCCGGTGAGGGTGTCAGCCCTCACTCAGCACCTCCTCCCTGAGGCCTGGAACTCACGGGAAGGTGCTGCAGGTAGAAGAGGCCTCCCCCAGAGGGGGCTCAGGACGGCGGTCCCCACGGCCAGGGTCACGGCTCACCCGCCCGCCCTGGGGCCGGGGAGGCCACTCGGAGCAGAGCTGGACACTGGGAGCCCTGCTGGCCCCAGACCAGCCACTCCCATGCACCCTTCCCCTCCTGCCGTGCCCTTTCCTCCACCGCCACCACCGCACCTGCCAGGCCCACTGCCCCTGGTGTTTCTTCTGCTCCATCCCTGGGAGGTGCTGTCAGAGGCCACGGGGGCTCTACCCAGCACCCCATCCTCTCCCCTTCCTGGGGGACGCCGCCTTGCCCTTGCCTGGCACAGACCCGCCCGGCTCCTCTCAGGATGGATGGCGTCCAGGCTCCAGGGCCCTTTCGTCCTCAGTGCCTGGGCACCTCCGTGTCCCTCGGCCTCCTCTCCCCAGGCTCTTGGGGGACTGCCCAGGCTCAGGCCACAACAGCCTCTGGCCTCTTGCTGCTGGGATGACACAAGCTCCCCAAGGAGCTCGCTCCAGCAGCTCACCCTGTCCCCTAAGAAGGTCTCCAGGCCTTGACTCTGCTGATCGGACTGGCATCCCAGACGCCAACTCTGGGATCCCTAGTCCAACAGGAGGGCCTGGGAGTGGAGCCCGCGGGCCCCCATGCGCCTTGCAGTCCACACTCCTGGCTGCCTCCCACATCTCTGCTGAGCTCCAGCTGCCTGTGTCTCCACGTGGGCTCCACAGACACCTTAAACTTGTGCCTAAAAATAATAGCTCCTCTCTCCCCAAACCTGCTTCTCCCCCACCTTCCCCTCGGTGATGTAGCGGCGCCTCGGCCTGGTTTTCAGCCGAGACCCAGAGACCACCTCGCGCTCCACACCCCAACCAGAATACTTCCCACGCTGAAAGCCCGGCGTGTCCGTCCAACCCAGGGCCTTGCAGCCCTCTCCAGGCCGTCCCTGGGCCCAGCGGGGGCCACACAGGTGCCTTCCCTCAGTGAGATCTGGGGGGTCCTGGAGCCTGAGCCCAGGCACAGGGAGGAGGCGGCCCCTGCCCCAGGCTCTCCTTGAAGCCCTCCTGCTCTTCTGGGGTTCCCGGAGGTCAGTCCCCTCAGCATATCCGGAAAGTGGCCACTGTCAGTGGCAGGACTCTCGGTGAGGAGTGACCATGACCGTGGCTGATTCCTGGTGGCCACTGATCACCTGGTGACGAGCCTGTCCACAGCCACCGTCCATCGTCACCAGTGGGCAGCTGCTGACCACTGCCCAGAATGTGCAGCTGCCAGAGACCCTCAGGGGAGGAAGCTGTTCCTGACCCCTTAGAGAGTCCTCACCCACCCCCAGGGGCTCAGTAACTTTGGGGGTCAGAGGTCACAGCCTGTGTCTCCCACCATGGCTGGCCTGGGTACCTGTAGCTCCTACCCCTGCACCTGGCCCTCCTTCCTGGGGGGCTCAGGTCTCCCAAGTGAAAGCAGGAGATAGGCCTGGGCAGAGATGTGCTATCTGCACACGTATGTCTGTGACATGTACATACGTATGTCCTGCCTGCACCACACATGCTGCGTGTGTCCACCTGAGGCCCAATGTACATCATGTATACACACCAGCCACATGCACAAGACATGGCGTGATACTGTGGACATGGGCCCCGGGAGCTCCACACCCCCGCCCTGTGCACGGTGTGTGTCACACGCGAGTGTATGTTCGCTTGGCTTTGCAAAACGCAGCCACTCTCTCCACGGGGCGCCACGTCACGTGCATGGACGGATGTCTCCTTTGGACGCTGCCTGGCAACAGACTTTGGAGCACTGATTTCCATACACGTTCTCCATGTCAACGTCTACGTATAGGCACGTATGAGGCCTACACATGTACACACACTTGTTCTGAACACCAGCGTGTACACACAGGGAGCCTCTCATGGCAGCGCATGGGCATGGTGTATACACAGACACCCCATGTGCAAAACTGCCGTCTGCACACACACTGGCTGCAGCCACATGGAGACATTTGGACATGTCCCTGAGCGCACTGCACTGTATATTGTGACATACATGGACTCTGCATACACATATATGTTGTCAATATACAAGGGCACTTTGTACGCTGAATGTACATATCCTGTATGTAGAGATGTGAACAGAGCATAGATACATGGACACACACGCAGCAATACCATCTACAGCAGGCTGTGGCTCTGCTTCCCACACACGGCTGCCTTCAGCGTGCACTCCACCTGAGTCCACGCGTGCTCTGGACACTGCATGAGCTGCACCTACACGCCCTGTGCAAATACTCTAAGGCGCCCTCTGCCTGCCCTGCCGAGCCCTCAGTGTGCTGCCACAGGTGGATGCACACGGCCCCAGGCCAGGCGCATGGAGGCCGCCCCTTTCTGATGCTCTGGAGCTCAAGTCTGGGCCCAGCCTCTGGGAGGCCGTGGAGCCGACCTCAGGCCTTTGCTTAGCAGTCGGACCTGCCAGACAGGGACACGGGGCTCTCTGGTAGCATGTGGCCACCCCACAAGCTCTTACCCCCCACGCTGTGCCCAGCACACGTGAGGGTCACAGACATCCCGATCTCTGCCTTCTCTAACACCCGTGTTCTTCATCAACACGCCTGCTGCACCCATAGGCATGTAACACGCTTAGCAACACATGCAGCTGTCCTGAACACACATGCCTTGCACCCACACATATGCACAGAGACCCCGGAGCAGGAGGCAGCAGAGATGACGAACACGGGTTCTGGGTTGGTGCCCCCTTTGTCCTTCACTAGCTGTGTGACCTTGGAAAAGCCTGTCCTCTAAATCCTCCGTCCACTTCCTCATCTGTTCAGCAGGGTTAACAGCGGGCACTGCGTGAGGGTGTCCTGAGGGATGGGAGTGCATGCGTGCGTGCGCGGGCGCTGTGTGTACGCACATGTATATGCACAGACGCCACACACATGCGCGTCTCATGAGAAGATGTTTATTTCGTACATGGACGTACAAACATGCATGGCCAAGAGGATTCCATCACTACACGTGCACAGAGGGGGTCACAGTGGGTGTGGGGGGTCTGGGCGCTCCCCTCAATCTAAGTGACCTTGAGGAAGCTCCACCTCCCTGCTGCCCCCCCAGCCCATCCCTCAGCTCCTCTCCAGCCAGGGGGTTGTGCCCAGTGCCCCTCAAGGCAGGCCCTTCCCACCTTGACCAGCATTCCCCTGCCCTGGGACTCACTGCAGGGCCCAGCCCTGTGCCAGCAGGAGCTTCCTGCCCCAGCCCTGATGAAGCTGGCTTGGGTCTCCACTGTGGACATCGGACTGGGCTGCGGCTTTCCGGCCTCCAGGCTGGACCAGGAGGCCCCGTGACCCATTCCGCCATCAATCTGGAGGCCTCTGGGGATGGTGTCCTAAAGCCATGCGCCCCCAGGAGACCCCCCCTTGAGACAGCTCCTCCCCGTGCGCACCTAGCAGCCCTCAAGGGTGGAAGGCGGCTCGCGGCCTGCGTGGGGCTGGCTCCCCCGCGCCCCGAGTGGGCCCCGCCACACGTGCGCTCACGCGTGTCGAGCCGGCGCCGGTTTCGGACTCACCGGCCACAGTTGCAGTGGCAGACGCGGTCCTCGCCCCGCAGGTGCGGGAGGATGTAGTTGTGGAATCGGTCCAGCAGCGCGTTCATGTCCATCAAGCACGCGATGGCCTGGAAGAGCCCATGACCGGTCAGCGCCAAGGAGCGGGCGGGACGAACGGGGGCTGGGGGTGGGGAGCACAGGCCGGGGTCGGGGCAGCGCAGGCGGGGAGCGAGAGCGCAGGCCGGGGTGAGGGGAGCGCAGGCCGGGGAGAGGGGAGCGTAGGCCTTGGTAGGGGGAGCACAGGGGGTGTGGGGATCGCAGGCTGGGGAGGGGAGCGCAGGCCGGCGTGGGGGAGCGCAGGCCCAGGAGGGGACCGCAGGCCGGGGTAGGGGGAGCGTAGGCCGGGGAGAGGAGCGTAGGGAGTGTGGTGATCGCGGGTTGGGGAGGAGAGCGGAGGCCGGGGTGGGGGGAGCGCAGGCCGGGGAGGGGAGCGCAGGCCGCACGGGCGGTAAACAAGGCGCGGGAGGTGGGCCAGGCGGCGCGCGCGGGCGGGGAGCAGGGGGCGCGCGCGGGAAGCCCCTCCGCTCACCATCACGACCGACGCCCCCAGAATCATGAAGATCATGGTGTTCGCGCTCATGGACATCGGGCGGGGCCGGGCCGGGCCGGAGCGCCGCCCCCCGGCCCCGGCTCCCCCCCGGCCCCGGCCCGATGCTGAGCCCCCGCCGCCTCCGCAGAGGTCAGCCCTTCCCTGGATCGTCCGCCGCCGCTCGCTGCAACCCCGGCACCGGCCAGGGGGAGGAGGCGCGGGGGGGAGGGCGCCGGGGAGGGACGCGGGGCCTTTCTGGGGTCGCTCGGCCCGGCCCGGCCCGCCGCGCTCCGCTCCGCCCTCGGGTCCTCCCTGCGATCCGCTCGGCTCGGCTCGACTCGGCTCTGCTCGGCTCCGGCCCCCTCCCTGCCTCCTCCTCCCTCCTCCCCCCTCCCTCCCCGCCGCCTTCCTCCGCCTCTCGGGAGGGACCGCGCAGACCGCAGGCCGCCCCGTGCCAGCGCCGGGAGGGGACCGCCATCCCCCGGACGCCGGCCGGGACCCCTCCCCCGGAACCTCGGCTTTGTGTCCCGCCCTAGTCTGGTCAGACCCAGCCCCGGTGGCCTGTCCAGTGACCCTGGATGCCAGTCCCAACACGATCCGGTCCTGGAGGGGCGCCGAGGCCCTTTCCGCCCCACTGCTCCGCCCTCCGTCCTGGACTCCCAGGTCGCCGGGTGCGGGACTGCACCAGCCCGCTCGGCAAGCACGTGCCTCCAGGGTGGGGTCCGCAAGGTCGTGACAACCCCACGGCCATGGGGGTCACAGGTCAGGGACGGGATGACCCCTGGAATCCTCAATGGAGGGATGTGGCACAGGAGCTGTGGGCAGGGCAGCCCCGCACAGGCTTCCCTTAGGGCGGGGACGAGGGGGTCAGCCCAGGCCCATGGGTCGGGACGCCTGCCATTCAGAGGCCCCAGTGGCCACCACTCTGCTCTGGCTGTCCCTGGCTCAGGGTCCTGAGGCCAAACTCTCATCCACGACTAGTGACCATGTCTCAGGCCCAGGAGCCGACCCCTGCCTTCTAGCAGGAAGTCAGCGAGAAGCTACTCCTGGGGCCCAGCCTGGAGTGTGGCGCCATCCAGGCTCACTGCAGCCTCGACTCCTGGGCTCCACCGATCCTCCCAGCTCAGCCTCCCCCGTAGCTGGCCTTGGGGGATCCCTGCCCCCGGGGGTTTCCACATGGAGAGGGAACACCGCTCCACCACAGGCAGCAGTGCTGGCAGGAGCAGGCGGCTTCCGCTTCAGGCAGCACAGGCAGGGGTTGGCCCAGGCCCTGTCAGCAACACCAGGTCTGAGCTACACCTCCCAAGCAGTGGTAGGAGGTCACTGAGGGCGGCAGGGCTAGGCCTCTGCCACCTCCTCAGGGGCGAGGGTCGGGCCAGGAATTCAGGACCAGGCACAATGACAGCAGCATCTGTTTATTGACAATTCCAGGTCACTCCTAACACGCCGCAGCAGGGCTCTGTACAGTCCGGCCCGGTGGGGAGGAGGGAGGGAAGGCAGGCACACGAAGACACAGCTATGTCGGGAAGTGCACACAAACCGTTGTCTTTCCTTTTTGGTTAAAGAAGAAAAACTTTGTAATCAATATCCCGCTCATAAGTAAAAGTGGAAAAGAAGAAACTTGATTGCTTTCATCTGGCGTTTTGGCATCTCCTCTCCCATTTCATACGCACAGTTTATTTGGGTAATGCTACCGTCACCAGCAGACACCTGTAAGTAAAAACAAATGTCAGGAAGGAAAAAGTATGAACAACAGGAAGCTCCAGAGGCGGCTCCATGCGGGCGCTGGGCTCAGTAGAAGCAGACGGTGTGCAGAAAGGTGCGGCCACTCTTCTCCTCGAACTCCTGCAGCAGCTCGTCAATCTCGTTCTCCATGTCTTCCGTGTGCTGGATCTGCAAGGACAGGCCCGTGGTGACGGCCTTGCCCACTCTCGCCTGCCAGCTCCCCCCTAACACCTGGATCACCAGGGAAACACCAGGCCTGAGCCAGCCGAAACCAAGGCAGCCCCAGGCCCTCACCCCACCGCTGCTGCCTCACAGGGACAGCTGGAGGCTGCAAGGGGAGAGCTTCTTGGGCGGCCCCAGGCCCTCACCTGGTGTGGAGCAGGAGGCAGCCCCCACCTCCCCACCGACCCTCACAGAACCTGAAAACGGGAGGAGCTTGGAGCTGGATTCTGAGAGGGGCCCAGCACTGAGAGCTGGAGGCTGGGGCTCAGACCCACACGTGCACAGCGGGGCCGACGAACCCTCACCGCCAGCGCTTCCACGCCGCCAACAAGCGAGCGGGGGCAGCCTGGTCATTGGAGCATCCTGGCCTCCATCCACCAGAGCTCCTGGCAGAGGGCCGCTGCCCTGGAGTGAGCAGGCCCGGCTCCTAAGCACACTTGCCCTGGCACCAGCAGCTCATTACTCGCCATCTCCACTGTCCACTGGTCCCCAACCTTGGGCAGCACCCAGTGCCTCTAAGCAAGGAGTGGCCTGTCACTCGGCTCTGGCCAACGTGACCCAAGCAGAAATCGTGCAATAACTTCTGGGACAAGATTTTCCCATGGCCTTTTCTCCTGCCAGGCGATAATGAAGACCATCCCTGGCACTTCAGCAGCCACGCTGGACCGTGAGGCACGTGGGGACCAGAAGCCATGCTGGGTGGACAGGCAGAGCGCAGGAGCCTGCAGCCACATGGCAGCTTCTCCCAGCGCTGGCCCGCCTGACTCCCGGGCTTTCCAAACACACCGTCTTCTCTCGGTGAAGCTGTTTTGTTTTTCTGTCTTTCACAGACATTGATCAAATCACAGAGGCACAGGCGGGATGGTGCGCGGGGCTCTCCTCAGGCAGGTCCTTTCGTCACAGTCCAGCACCTCCACGCCACAGCAGGGTGGCTACAGAAGCCTTGGGGTGCCCCAGCCCCTCTGTGCAAGGGGGACATGCAGGGCCCGTTGGGGAAGGCAGGTGTGCAGAAGGCCAAGTCCAGGGGTGGACGGCGGACACAGAGCCCTTGGCAGCCTCCAGGCTCACGTGGGGCACACACCTCCGACTGCAACGCATCCAGGAGAGCTGCATGCTCTGCTCACTGAGGCGGGGCTGTGTCCACCACAGGGAAGAGAAAAGGTACCAGGCGTTCCCTGGAGCCGTTCCCTGGAGCCCCGTGTCCTGGGAGAGGGACTAAGCCTGTGTTGGGCAGGTCACTGTGCAGCGTCTCTCAGCTGAGCAGAGGGCATGGGCGTGGGGGCTCCTGTGCCAAAGCTGGGGAGTGACTCACTGAACTACCAGCGGTCACCCCTGACACAGGTGAGCTGAGCAGCAGACCCCGCCCCAAGCAGCAGGGCCAGCCTCAGGTCTCGGCCACTCCCCTCTGTCACAGCCTCGGCCACTCCCCTCTGTTTGAGCCTCAGGCCACTCCCCTCTGTCACAGCCTCGGCCACTCCCCTATGTCACAGGCTCAGGCCACTCCCCTCTGTCACAGCCTCTGCCCAGGGCGGCGCCCAGCTGCGTACTTACACACTGGCAGAGCTCACAGATGAGAAACGCCCCCAGGGTGGCCTCCTCGTGGTTGTCCTGGATGTCCACATTGACCACGTGCACGGGCTGGCAGGTCTCCTGTTCTCTGGAATTCAGATCTGATTGGGACAAGGTGACACAGATGTCAGAGGCTCCAAAACCAGGGAACAGGCAGTCAATGTGGCTGAGTCCCCAGCTCTGCTGGCCACTGGCCCAGCCCAGCCCCAGTGGTTTCTGGACTCTGCAGTTTGGGGAGCACAAAGAATGAGCCTCAAACCGAAGGCGGCTGATGGTTCAAGGAAACCTGAGCAAATCTCCAACTCAGCACAAGCTGGTCTGGGACTCCCCACCCACCAGCCAGTCCTGGGGTGAACCGTGGCTGGCATTGCGACCCTTCCCCATCACTAAAGACCAGCCCTCCCTGCTCCACTGCCAGCTCCACACAGGGTCAATCCGTTTGAAAAATGGACCTGGCACGGTGGCTCTCGCCTGTGATCCCAGCACTTTGGGAGGCTGAGGTGGGCGGATCACTTGAGGACAGGAGTTCAAGACCAGCCTGGCCAACATGGTGAAATCCCATCTCTACTAAAAATACAAAAATCAGCTGGGTGTGGTGGCTCACACCTGTAATCCCAGCTACTCGGGAGGCTGAGGCAGGAGAATCACTTGAACCTGGGAGGTGGAGGTTGCAGTGAGCCTAGATTGTACCACTGCACTCCAGCCTGGGCAACAGAGCAAGACTCTGTCTCAAAAAAAAAAAACAAAAAAACAAACAAAAAAAAAAACCACCAAAGAGAAAACAGGCCCCTGAAGCCCATGACAGGCTGCAGCCAGCACACGGGTGGTTCAGCGACCAGTGGCCCTGCCTGCCTTCCAGGATGCTTCGTCCTCAGGTCTGCCCCCAGCCCCCGCCACTCTAGACGGGCTGTGCTGGTCAGCATGGGGCCCTGCAGGCGTCCCCAGACCCTGTGAGAGCTGCTGGAGCCCAGCCCAGTGCGCAGCCGCCTCCTCACCTTCCACCACCTGGTCATACACTCTCTCTTCGCAAGTGAGGATCAGATCAAACAGGTCTTTGCAGTTCTGGAACCTTTCTGGCCGGGGCTTGATTCTCTTATTTCTGTCCAGCATATGTAAAATCCCATTCTGTGTATAGCTACACTTAGGAGTTAAGGAACGTCAGAGAAAAGGCATCTGTGTGTATGAAGCCTGGAGGCGCCTGTGTCCTGGACACCCAGCCCCTTCCCTGCCCCACAGCAGGGGCAGCTGGGACGAAGGCCTGGACAGCTGTAGGGAGTAGGCCATGCCCTGGTGAGGCAGAGGCCTCACTGTCCTAGCAGGTCCCACAGAAAACAAAGTGGGTGATGGCAGGTGCTTGCTCCTCGCTGTCCCCCAACTCTGCAAAAAGACCCAAGGCCCACAGGACACCCCCTGTCCTCACCCAGCATGACACCTTCTACCCAGACCTCTCCCCTCACTGCTGGCCCAGCCCAAGCTGCCCTTGGCCCCAGTAACTGTGTCTCTGCAGTCGGACCCTCCTTCCTCCATCTGCTCCCCGTGCAGTGCATGCTGGCTCTGAAACCTCAGCCCTTCAGCAGAGACAAAGCAAACCCGGAAGCCCAGTCCCCAGTCCAGCTCAGCTACAACAGAGTCAAGAACATCGGAAAACCCAAAGAAAGGAAGCTCCAGGCCGGGTGGGGTGGCTCACGCCTGTAATCCCAGCACTTTGGGAGGCTGAGGTGGGTGGATCACGAGGTCAGGAGATTGAGACCATCCTAACACGGTGAAACCCCGTCTCTACTAAAAATACAAAAATTAGACGGATATGGTGGCACATGCCTCTAATCCCAGCTAATCGAGAGGCTGAGGGTGTAGTGAGCCAAGATCGTGCCACCGCACTCCAGCCTGGTCAACAGAGCGAGACTGTCTCAAAAACAAAAAGAAAAAAAAAAGGAAACGAAGCTTCAGCAGCAATCAGGCTGGAAAACGCTGATACAAAAACCAACAGGGCAAGACAGTCGAGGAGGGAGATGCTGCAGCCTCACTGACTATGGGATGGTGGAGGGCAGGATGAGGCCTAAAGGCACTCGGCATCCAGCCCAGCTGAAAGGGGGCCTTGGGGCGAACGCTGACACACACAGGCCGCAGCAGTCCCAGGAGGGGCCACAGGAGCCTCTGGGGTCCTCAGGGTGGGGCATGCTCCCACCATTCACAGTGGCCAGGGGTTCCCAAGGAAGGGGCTCACTTCCCCAAAAAGAGAGACTGGGTTCCCAAAGATGAGCTCATTTGAGCCATTCCAGATGGTCAGGGACAAGTAACCACTTTCAGATAAACAGCCTAGCTGACTTAGGGATTCTGAGTGAACTCAACTACCTTCCTGGGTAGCAAAAATCGTTTTTATAATAGTTTTATAATACATTGAAGTGGCTGATCTAACTTGAAAAGGCATCTGACCCTGAGCTGCATCCTTGGGTCACTGTTGGCAGCATGGAAGTCACACACCCACCCCTGACATGTGTCTCCTCCTGCACATTGGAGTCCCGCCTGTGTCCCCGAGGACCCTGGAAGCAGCTACGACACCCAGGTCCAGCTCTGGGGAACTTAGTCCTTCAGCCAATGAGAATCAAAGTCTGCGGAAAGAAGAGCTCAAGGCCGGGCACGGTGGCTCACGCCTGTAATATCCCAGCACATTGACAGACGAAGGTGGGTGGATCACTTGAGGTCAGGAGTTCGAGACCAGCCTGGCCAATATGGTGAAACCCCATCTCTACTAAAAATACAAAAATTAGCCAGGTGGGGTGGCGCACACCTGTAATCTCAGCTACAGCTACTCGAGAGGCTGAGGCACGAGAATTGCTTCAACCCGGGTGGCAGAGGTTGCAGTGAGCCAAGATCACATCACTGCACTTCAGCCTAGGCGACAGAGTAAAACTCCTTCTGGAAAACAACAAGAACAACAAAAAAAAGGCCGGGCGTGGTGGCTCATGCCTGTAATCCCAGCACCTTGGGAGGCCGAGGCAGGTGGACCACCTGAGGTCAGGAGTTTGAGACCAGCCTGGCCAACATGGTGAAACCCTGTCTCTACTAAAAGTACAAAATTAGCCGGGCACGGTGGTGGGCACCTGTAATCCCAGCTACTCAGGAGGCTGAGGCAGAAGAAGCTTGAACCTGGGAGGCAGAGCTTGCAGTGAGCTGAGATCGTGACACTGTACTCCAGCCTGGGCAACAAGAGCAAGACACCGTCTCAAAAAGAAAAGAAAAAAAAGAAAGAGCTCAAGACGGCCTGACCTTGTTGTGTGCAGCCACATGCAGAGGGGAAGTTGCAGGGACCAGCTCACGGAGAGGAACCAGGGTCAGGGTGCAGGCGTCCAGTGGCAGCTTCATGGTCGGCACAGGGATCACCCTCTCCGCACATCCCTGGGCAAGACACAGCCAGGGGTGAGGCCGTGGGTGCTCCCGGGGCTGGGACTGGTGTCACTGGTTGGCGGAGCTCATGGATGTTCAAGGCCAGCTCTTCCCTGAGGCCTGGACAGTTCTAAGTCCTTTCCTTCTTTACTTCATTCTCAACTATTTATGTAGATGAGGCAATAAATTAAGAATCATTCAGTTAAGGAGAAATGTCTACTTCAGGGACAAAGCAGCAGCCTCCTCAGCTACGCAAGGATGAGCGAACAGCCGCCCTTCTGGATCTCCTGGCGAGGAGATGCGAGGTGAGGCCCCACCTGGCGGGCTAGACCTGCAAGCCCCGCCAGAGGCTGTGAGGACCTGAGACCACAGACCAAGCCTGAGCTCACAGGGACGCGAGGTCCCACCTGAATTCCGGCAGCAAAACCACGGGGCCAGTGAGCGCCCACGAGGCAAAGGCTCAGAGCAAGGCGGGAGGACGGGAGCCGCTCGCGGGTGAGGCGGGGCCTTCAACAGACAGGCTCAGGGCCTCGGGGAGGCTGAGCAGGTTTCGGGCCTGTGTGCAAGAACCTGCTCTTCAAGACATGGGGAAATCCTTTCTGAAGGAAGGACCTAAGTACTGCCGGGCGGGAGGAAGGGGAGAGGCGCCATCGGAACGGAAGCCTGTCCCATCTTCCCGACGACACCTGCGCCACCCAGGTCCTGCACAAGTCCCACTGACGCAAAGCGTTCAACATTGAACCCGCAAAGGAAGAAATCAAAGACTCAGCCTGGGCAAGAAGGCGGCACCAGGCTGAGGGCCTGACCCATGCCAGGGCCCCAGCTGGGCATAAGGGGCCTGAAACGTACCCAGAAAAGTGGGCAAAGAGAGGGCCCAGGGCAGGGCAGGAAAAGAGGACGTGCCATCCATAGAATCAATCGCCCCCACTGGACACCTAGGGCCTGGACACCCGGCTCTGCACAGTCCCTGAGGCCTCAGGGACCATGTTCAGTACAGGGCGGCCAACACCCGAAGGCCATGAAACAGAGGCACACAGGAGCCTCAGCTGAAGTTAAAACACATCTAAGAAATAAACTCCCAGCCAGGCGCGGTGGCTCACACCTGTAATCCCAGCACTTTGGGAGGCTGAGGCAGGCGGATCACAAGGTCAGGAGTTCAAGACCAACCTGGCCAATATGGTGAAACCCCCGTCTATACCAAAATTACAAAAATTAGCCGGGCATGGTGGCAGGCGCCTTAGTCCCAGCTACTCTGGAGACTGAGGCAGGAGAACTGCTTGAAGCCAGGAGGCGGAGGCTGCACTGAGCTGAGATTGTGCCACTGCACTCTGGCCTCGGCGACAGGAGCAAGACTCTGTCTCAAAAAAAAAAAAAAAAAAAAAATTCCCAGGGATGGGCCAAGAAAATTGTCCAGATGTGAGATGTGGCAGCCACGGGTGGGGTGCTGGGGGTGGGAGCAGTGGGCAGGCCCCTCCCCTGCCCTGGCTTCCACATGGACCGTAGTGAGAAAGGACAAGCGGCCGTGCACAGGGGCAGCTCTGCTCATCCAGCCAGGGCTGCGGCCTCCCACTCACGGGAGGCCTTCTGGACGTTGGCGGAAACAGAAGAAGCTGGCCCGTTAGACCCTTGAGTGAGATTCCCACAGGTTGAGCGCGTGTGGCCAATGCCAAGGGGCCACCAGCCAGCATGAGCCAATCCTGGCCCTCCCTGCCCCACTGCTGTCACTCCCACCCCACAGTGACATCTGCAACCCTCCCCCGGTGTGTGGCTGCACAGCCTGAGTCTGGGGATGGGAGAATAAGGCTTGTGCTGGAGGCCTTGGGCTGTGACACACACCTGTGGTCCCAGCTACGCGGGAGGCCGAGGAAGGAGGTTGCCTTGAATCCAGGAGGGACCCAGAGAGATCTGGAATATTGTCTCACGCGACAGAAAGTGTCACCAACACAGAATCACGTTAAAATTCTGTGGGGGACTAACCATCAGAGAAACAAACTAAGCTTTCTGTCCACACAGAGCAACAAAGAAATCCTGCCTCTACAAAAAATAAAAAATTACCAGCCTGGGGCCGGGCACGGTGGCTCATCCCTGTAATCCCAGAACTTTGGGAGGCTGAGGCAGGTGGATCACAAGATCAGGAAATCGAGACCATCCTGGCTAACACGGTGAAATCTCGTCTCTACTAAAAATACAAAAAATTAGCCGGGCGTGGTGGCACACGCCTGTAGTCCCAGCTACTTGGGAGGCTGAGGCAAAAGAATGGCGTGAACCCGGGAGGTGGTTGCAGTGAGCCAAGATCGTGCCACTGCGCTCCAGCCTAGGCGACAGTGCAAGACTCTGTCTCAAAAACAACAACAACAAAAAATTACCAGCCTGGCCACCACAGGGAAACCCCATTTCTACTAAAAATACAAAAATTAGCCAGGCATGGTGGCACACGCCTGTAATCCCAGCTACTCGAGGGGCTGAGGCAGGAGAATCACTTGAACCCGGGAGGCAGAGGTCGTAGTGAGTAGAGATCGCGCCACTGCACTCCAGCCTGGGTGACACAGCAAGACTCTATCTCAGAAAAAAAAAAATAAACAAATAATCAAAATAAAAAATTAGCCGGTGTGGTGCCATAAGCCTGTAATGCCAGCTAACAGGGAGGCTGAGGTGGGAGGATTGCTTGAGCCTAAGACGTTGAGGTTACAGTCAGCAGAGATCGCGCCACTGCACTCCAGTGTGAACAACAGAGTGAGAACCTATCTCGGCCGGGCGGGATGGCTCACGCCTGTAATTCCAGCACTTTGGGAGGCCGAGGCGGGTGGATCACAAGGTCAGGAGATCGAGACCATCCTGGCTAACATGGTGAAACCCCATCTTTACTAAAAATACAAAAAATTAGCCAGGCATGGTGGCGGGTGCCTGTAATCCCACTGCTCAGGAGGCTGGGGCAGGAGAATAGCTTGAACCCCAGGAGGTGGAGGTTGTGGTAAGTCGAGATTGCGCCACCATACTCCAGCCTGGGTGACAAGAGCGAGACTCCGTCTCAAAAAAAAAAAAAAAGATGGCAAAACCCCGTCTTCTCTACTAAAAATACAAAAATTAGCCGGGCGTGGTGGCACACACCTGTGATTCCAGCTACTCTGGAGGCTGAGGAACAAGAATCACTTGAACCCGGGAGGGGAGATTGCCATGAGCTGAGATCACATCACTACACTCATATATATATGATATATATAAATCATGGCATCCAAGACAAGTCCACATGCCACCCAACCTGCAGACAACCCCCGCCATCCTCCACGCCAGCCCGGCTGGAGGCAGCTGGTGCCTCAGAGGGGCCACCCTTCAGGGTTCTTGGCAACGTGTTATTCTGAATGTCTGCTCTTTTCTTGCGAGTTGAGGCACATTTGTTCAGTTTTAATTCAGGCAATTTTCAGCTAACATGAGTTTAACCCTAACCATGAATTTCTTGGAGGAGCCTAATGCTTTTGACCCTCCAGCAATTCCCAGGCATCAGTGGACACCACAGGCCCTTTGCCAGCACTCAGGGATCAGTGCCTGGGCCCTTGCCCCTCGCCAGACCCCACAGGGCCTTGAGTCCCGGGCCCCAGGCTGCTGGCCCCCCTCAAGTGCCTGCCAGGGATGGTCCCGGGCCCAGGGAGTCGGGACAAGGCAGTGATCTCGCCTGGCAGAGCCTCAGCACTGTTCTGTTGTGGAAGGAAGATGGAGGGAGGGCGGAGGTTTAGCAAAGCACCACACCAGGGAGGACAAGCCTGCCGGAGCCAGGGACCATGGACTGGCGCTAGCTGAAAGGCCTGGTGGTTCATCAGCGGGAAGGTCGCACCCACCACTCACTCCACTGAACCATCACCCACCACGTGCCCTCCCCTCCCTGCTAGGCCTGGGAGGTGCACAGACCCTGGGGCATCTCGTGGTCTAGGACCTCCTCTTAAGCTGGACTGAGTTGGCCACGGGTTTCTGCTGTGGACGCATCCACCCCCCAGACAGGTCCTGTCCTGCCAGCGCCCCCGGGCTGCCGGGGCCCTCACCAACCCCTACAGGGCAGAGCAGGCCTGGCTGCTTCCCCAGGCCAGCTGCACGGGGACCTTCCATGTGGGTTAAATGTCCACACCCCAGGGAAAGCCTGAAGCACACACTGGATCTGGACACACACGTGCTCCCTGCGGGCAGAAACAAGACTGCGGTCCCTGCCATGGAGAAGCCACACACATCTCCCACAGGCTGCGGGAGGTATAAATAGCACCATTCGTAAGAATGAAAAAACAGTAATGAAAACTAGAAAAAGGCCGGGCGCGGTGGCTCACGCTTGTAATCCCAGCACTTTGGGAGGCCGAGGCGGGCAGATCACGAGGTCAGGAGATCGAGACCACGGTGAAACCCCGTCTCTACTAAAAATACAAAAAATTAGCCGGGCGTGGTGGCGGGCGCCTGTAGTCCCAGCTACTCGGAGAGGCTGAGGCAGGAGAATGGCGTGAACCCGGGAGGCAGAGCTTGCAGTGAGCCGAGATCGCGCCACTGCACTCCAGCCTGGGTGACAGAGCGAGACTCCGTCTCAAAAAAAAAAAAAAAAAAAAGAAAAGAAAACTAGAAAAATAAGCCCCACAGGAAAGACACTCAGTGTGTGGCCCACAGCTCTCCAGCCTGCCAGGCATGGGGAGGACCCCAGAGGCTGCAAAGGGAACAGCAGCAGGGTGAGCCCCTGAGCAGGCACACTGGGCAGTTTCTCCCTAAATCACAGCACCCAAGCTGCTTTTGTTGGGCTAAAATCAGCAAAAAATTAATTGAGAAGTACAAAGTTTAAATTTCACTTGCAATCAAATTCTCTCTACGTGTGTGTGCCAGCTGCACCAAATGCTACCTGTACACTCAGGTTTCCCAGAGCCCAGCCCCGCTGGTCAGGGAGGGGGAGGTCTGACAGCTGCTGCGCTGGGCGCTGCTTCCTGAGCTCCCATCCTGCCCCCAGCCTTTCTCAACCAGGGCCCCGATTCGCGGACGCCAACGGCCCAACCTATCTCTGCCCCAAATCCACGTGGGACACAGCACCCACATCCAGGGACATCCTGAACATTTTGCCCATCCTTACGCGAACGTCACATTGCCCCGAAGGCCTGAGGGAGGGTGGTGGGGCCCGAGGCCTGTGCTCACCCCATGCAGGCAGGGCCACGCCAGGCCACCCACCACCTTTCCCAACAATGGCCCAGTGTGGGCAGCCCAGTGACTCAGATCCTGTCCATAATGCAACAGAACACAGCAAAGTCAGCCCCTAAACTCATCAGGAACCTTCCAACTCAGGGAATCCCCAAGCCGGCACCCCCACATCTTCCACTAATGTATCAGCAACTCCCCTGGAAAGCGAGGGTGAGGCTGACCAGCGTTCCGACCCGGCACTCTGCCACAAGTGTGCAGCAGCAGATGCTCTGGAGGGCGCCGGCTGCCCCAGGGCAGGCCACCCTCACGCTGGCCGTGTGGACGCAGGGCCACAGCTTGCTCTGCGAAGCCCTCTGCTTGCTCAATGGCACCTGCACAGGGAGGTGAGGTCACTTCAAGAGGCCCTGGGAAAACGAGAGAACTAGGCTGTCCCATTTTCTCAAAGGAAACCACTCCCCACACACTGGTACTTACAGAAGTGAGGCTCTGCACAGTTTCTGGGATCCTCCCTGTGCGGCCTCCTCCTTAGGGACCAGGAGGTGCTGGCAGTGAGGTCAAACGTCAGGGAGCGGGAACCTGCCCGGGACCCCCTTCGATTCTGGGGCCTCCTGACAAATGATCCGGTGTGACTGACAGCACCTTCTACCAGGGTCTTGATGCCTGAGCTGTGCCCCATGCCCAGAGGGCAATTCTTCTCGAGCCCCAGCTCAGAGCCTGAGCTCCAGGGCAGGGCCATCTGCCTGCAAGTGACTGCTCTCCATGGCCCTCAGGACGGTGTCTCCTTCCTGAACACTTTCAGTCAGCCTGAGGAGTAAACCCAACAGACGGCAAGATGGCATCACCACACACTATCTACTCAGACTGAGGCTTAGTAGACGCTCAGATAACAAAAATGGTGGACTGGCCGGGCGCGGTGCCTCACTCCTGTAATCCTAGTATTTTGGAAGGCCGAGGCGGGTGGATCACTTGAGGTCAGGAGTATGAGACCAGCCGGGCCAATATGGCGAAGAAACCCCATCTCTACTAAAAATACAAAAATTAGCCAGAAATGATAGCTAATGCCTGTAATCCCAGCTACTTGGGAGGCTGAAGCAGGAGAAACCATTGAACCCAAGAGGTGGAGGTTGCAGTGAGCCGAGACTGCGCCACTGCACTCCACCCTGGGCGACAGAGTGAGACTGTCTCAAAAAAAAAAAAAAAAAATTACTTTTTAAAGTTTTCAAGAAAAAGGTCTTTAAATTGTGAATTATTCTGCAACACAAAACCAGACTAAACCTGAAACATTCCACTTGGAGGAAAGCCGGTCTCTGCACTGTGGCCCCGTGGTGTCTGGCTTCACTTGGACAGAAACCCTGGATCTGTAACTGCAGCCTCACCCTCAGCACTGCTGCCAGCCGAGAAGGGTCTCCGGCTCGGCCCCTCTGTGCCCCCTCAGCAGAGAGAACATAAGGGACTTCTTATCTCCACCCCAGAACATTCCAGTTATTTAGTTATTATTAAAAAATAATAATACAGTAGTTGTTTTACCAGGAAATTCAGCTTCAGAATACAATCTTTTAAGGCTGAGGCGGGCAGATCACGAGGTCAGATCGAGAACATCCTGGCTAACATGGTGAAACCCGTCTCTACTAAAAATACAAAAAAAAAGGTGGGCGTGGCCAGGCGCAGTGGCTCATGCCTGTAATCCCAGCACTTTGGGAGGCTGAGGCCGGCGGATCATAAGGTCAGGAGATCGAGACCATCCTGGCTAACACGGTGAAACCCCATCTCCACTAAAAATACAAAAAAAAAAAAAATTAGCCAGGCATGGTGGCGGGTGCCTGTAGTCCCAGCTACTCGGGAGGCTGAGGCAGGAGAATGATGTGAACCCGGGAGGCGGAGCTGGCAGTGAGTCGAGACCGCACCACTGCACTCCAGCTTGGGTGGCAGAGCAAGACTCCGTCTCAAAAAAAAAAAGGAACCCAGGCTGACAGATGAACTGGAGCAGGCCCCATCTGAAGGATGTCGCCAGTGTGACATTCTCCTGACAATGCAGCTGAACTGTCTACTGAAAAAAAGGGAGGATAAAGACCTCATCCAGAAGGAGGCCAGTGGTCACTACGGACTGTCCCAAGCAGGGATCCTCCTGGGGACCACCAGGCTACGTCAGTGGTGAGAACTCAGCAGGTATGGGGGATGTCAGGTAGGCCACGGAGACCACGTGTCAGTGGCTAGGGCCTTTAAAGAGAAACGAGGAGGAAGTGCAGCTCCAGGGAGTGAAGCAGCTGTTGAGATTCACCATCAGCAAAAAGCGAAGCTGAGCGCGAGGCAGATAGGGACGACTCAGGGGTCCCCACGAGCCCTCGCTGCCCACCCACACCCATTTGACGTGGTTGCTCTCAGGACAAACCACCCAGGGCCCCAAGGTGCCAGGACATATCAGGAAACGCCCCAAACACAGCTCAGTTTTCCTTACCAAGGTTTTCTCCTGTCACTCCTTAGGGGCTTTAGTGGGACCAGAACATCCCGGGGAGTTAGAATGAGCGCAGCTGCCCCCAGCTGCCCATCCCACAGGAGAGCCCAGAGAGGCCAGGACCACACTGCCCTGCTGTGAGTGAGGCCTGGGCCCCTCTCAGAGTCACAGGGGACTTAAAAGGGCACCCACAGGCACTGCCACGCCGGTGCGGCTGGCACCAGGGACCGCACTCTCCCACCACGGCCTGGGAAAAAGCCACGTCAGGTGCAGCACACTGGCCACAGGCACTGGGGCCATGAGAGCAACAGCCACGGGCAGCCCAGCACCATCTTGGGTCCCCCGCTGCCAGTGCCAGCCCCACGCACCCCTGACCACCTCAGCTCCTGGCCCTCAGCCTCTCCTTTGCAAACCGTGGCTGGCAGCAGAGACTTCCTTGACGTCAAGTCTCCTGAAGGTGTTGCTTGCTCCGTGGAAGCCTTGGTCCTTCCCCGGAAGGCCACACCATCTTCCCTGCACGTATGACTCATCCCAGAGCACGCTAAGTGCTGCTGCCCTGACAGACACACCCACGAGGGGGGCCAGCTATCACCTTATTGGCCAGATTGTCCCGGTAACTGAGTGAGTGACAGGACACACAGGAACACCGCAGAGCCCGACAGCCGTGCCCCTGCCACACACACAGAAGACTCCCCACATCAGAGGGGAGGTCAGAGGTCTCAAAGGTCAGGTTAGAGCTGGGTCAATCCGTTTCCATGGCAAAACACAAAGCACCGACACAGGAGGGTCCAGTATCTGCGCTCCTGGTGCATGGTGGGGATGAGACAGCCTCGGCGGTGCTGGTGGAGCTCCTGGGAGCCTCACTCCACCGAGGACAGAGCTGCAGCTCAGCACAGTGACTGCCCAGGGCTCTGACCCAGATGCCAACAGCCTGGGCAGTGGCACCTCAGCCAAGAAAGGAGGAACCAGTGCTGCAGGGGCCGGGCAGCGGCTATGGCAGGCACGTCTGGAGGGAGTGCCGTGCATGTGGGTGACAAGAACAGCCGAGTGCGCCACAAGCATGGACGGCAGCTCCGTACTCAGGAGGGGGTGAGAAGAGCAGGTGACACCGACCACGGCTGTGCACAGCGCTATGCTCTGGGTTCCCTGGATGGACTGGGATCCACTCACCACACTACGCCACAAGCTTGCCAACTACCACTTCCACGTCAATGTATCAAGAAATACATTTGGGCCGGGCACAGTGACTGACACCTGTAATCCCAGCACTCTGGGAGGCCAAGGCAGGCGGACTGCTTGAGCTCAGGAGTCCAAGACCAGCCTAGGCAACAGGGCGAAACCTCATTTCTACTAAAAATAAAAAAATCAGGCCAGGCGGGGTGGCTCATGCCTGCAGTCCCAGCTACTCAGGAGGCCGAGGTGGGAGGATTGAGCCCAGGGACATGAGGCTACAGGGAGCTATGATGGGGCCACTCAACTCCAATGTTAAAGACAGAGAGAGACCCTGTCTCAAAAAAATAAATTCACTTTGAGGCTGGGCATGGTGGCTCACTCCTATAATCCCAGCACTATGGGAGGCCAGTGCGGATGGATCACTTGAGGCCAGGAGTTTGAGACCAGCCTGGCCAACATGGTAAAACCCCATCTCTACAAAAAATACAAAAAGTTTGGCCAGGCACGGTGGCTCACGCCTGTAATCCCAGCACTTTGGGAGGCCAAGGCGGGCGGATCACAAGGTCAGAAGATGGAGACCATCCTGGCTAACATGGCGAAACTCCATCTCTACTAAAAATACAAAGAATTAGCCAGGCGTGGTGGTGGGTGCCTGTAATCCCAGCTACTTGGGGGGGCTGAGGCAGGAGAATCGCTTGAACCCGGGAAGCGGAGCTTGCAGTGAGCCAAGACCAAGCCATTGCACTCCAGCCTGGGCAAAAAGAGCAAAACTCTGTCTCAAAAAAAAAAAAAAAAAAATTCCATTTTGATAGCAAATGCTTTTTGGCAAAGCACAGAGGCTGCACAAACAGAACTCAGGAACCCCTCGAAAAGGTCTCGTGGCCATCTCTGGAGCTGCTGGGCACCCAACTGTAACCATGGCCTCAACGCAGAGCCACACAAGGCTCAGGCCAGCTCTGGGGGGTCCACCATGGCCTTGCGTCTGCAGGCACCGCGAAACGACTTTGCAAACAGCATCTGACCTGCTACAGACTAGGTGAAAACTCACAGGCTTGTGGGCCCGGACCCTGGGCTACCTCTTGAAGATGAAGGCACAGTCAGCACAGCTCCATTCTGTCCAGACCCTCAAATGACCACCAGCGACTACCTCAGCCAATCAGCTCCGTTCTACCTCTGTCGTCTCAGATGAGAAGAGCAGGCCAGTATCTCTGGCCTTACCTGCAATATCTTAAGGCCGTAATTTACATTTTAGGCATGAATGCTTTTCTAAAACCCACGATCAGAGTTTCACTGGGAATCGGTGTCTGGCTTAGGAACACATTCATTTGTTTGACAAATACCTTCCCAAAACTATTTTAAAACACAGCTGCTAGGCCGGGCGCAGTGGCTCACACCTGTAATCCCAGCACTTTGGGAGGCCAAGGCGGGTGGATCACTTGAGGTCAGCAGTTCAAGACCAGCCTGGCCAACGTGGTGAAATCCCATCTCTACTAAAAATACAAAAATTAGCCTGGTGTGGCGGCGCATGCCTATAATCCCAGCTACTCAGGAGGCTGAGGCAGGAGAATCATTTGAACCTGGGAGACGGAGGTTGCAGTGAGCCAAGATCACACCACTGCACTCCAGCCTGGGCGACAGAAGAAGACTCTGTCTCAAAACAGTAAATAAATAAAGGAAATAAATAAAGCATTTCCTTTTTGGGAATTATGCTATTCATCTGAATTAGCATATATATATATATATATACACACACGGGGCCGGACACAGTGGCTCACATCTGTAATCTCAAAACTTTGGAAGGCCAAAACAGGTGGTTCACCAGAGGTCAGGAGTTTTGAGACAAGTCTGGCCAACCTGGTGAAACCCAATCTCTACTAAAAATACCAAAATTAGCCAGGTGTGGTGGTACACCGCGCCTGTAATCCCAGCTACTCAGGATGCTGAGGCAGGAGAATCGCTTGAACCCGGGAGGCAAAGATTGCAGTGAGCCAAGATCATGCCACTGCACTCCAGCAGGGGCGACAGACCGAGACTCCATCTCAAAAAAGAAATCTATCAAATTTTACTCTGAAACAAGGAAATGTCCACAGGGAAGTGGGCACACACAGAAGTTAACCTAAAAGACAATGAATTCAGAGGATGGACATGAACAAATGTGTAATTTAAAACACAGGCCAGGTGCAGTGGCAACCCCTATAATTCTAGAGCTTTGGGAGGCCAAGGCGGGCTCATCACTTGAGGTCAGGACCAGCCTGGCCAACATGGTGAAACCCCGTCTCTACTAAAAGTACAAAAATTAGCCAGGCGTGGTGGCACACGCCTGTAATCCCAGCTGCTCGGGAGGCTGAGGCAGGAAAATCACTTGAACCCAGGGGGCGGAGGTTGCAGTGTGCCAAGGTTGTGCCATTGCACTCCAGCCTGGGCAACAGAGTGAGACTCTGTCTCAATTAAAAAAAAAAAAAAAAAAAAAAGCTGGGCATGGCATAGGCCTGTGGTCCCAGCTACTGGGGAGGGTGACGTGGGAGGATCACCTACCTGAGTCTGGGACGCCCAGGCTGCAGTGAGCTGTGACAGCACCACTGCATTGCAGCCTGGGCGACAGAGAGACACCCTGTCTCAAAACCAAATAATAATAATAATAATAATCCAAACCCCAAACGTAATTAGAAAAAATTAGGTTATTAGAAAAAAATCCACAAGAGAAGTAAAAACAGTATGCCAGACACAGGATTGGTCTCTAGCTGCACAGCCAGAGAAGACCCAGCAAAGTGTTAGATGCATTTGCATTTCACAGGAAAACAGTCACGTTAACATTTAGAGCTACATATTTACTTGCTTTTGAAGACAAGTGGTTTTGCAGTTCATAACACAAAAAGCTGGTAAACCTTCACTAACTTAAATGCACACAGGATGAACTTTCTGTAGGATCCTGTGAGACTCCCACACACCTTCTCATGTGGCTGAACGGGCTGCTCTGGAGCAGGGGGGGAACTGTCCAGGCTGGTGTCAGCCACCCCAGCCCTCCTTTCAGAACGGCCTCTCCCTCCTCCTCTACCTTCTGGGCCAGCAGCTGTTGCCTGGACCCCCTCACTGGGCTGAGTGACACTTCACTAGGTCAGACTGCCATTCATTAACTTAGAAACAGAAGTCACTTATCTTCTCCCCAAAGGCACTCCAAGCAAGCTTGGGATGGCTTAACCAGACTCCTTTCAATCAAAAATGAAAAAATCCCGCAAGAAAGCTCAACTATGGAAAGTGGCTTCAGTGTAAAATGAAAAAAAAAATAGAGAAGCCTCTGCACGTGACCCCGGGAGCGAGGTTCAAGCCCCTCGGCAGGACACCCGGCGCAAAGCTGCTCTACTCCACGTGCCACTAAGGCCAAGCGAGGAAAAGTCATGGCAAAGAAATTTGGGACCTAGAAATAGCTCCACGCATGCTCAGTGAGGGAACAAAAGGTTGTATATGAACTGGACAGTGTGGAATGGGCGGATCTGTAGCACTAGAAGCAGCTAAACTGAACAGTGTGGAATGGGTGGATCTGTAGCACGGGAAGCAGCTACAGGCACTGGGAGGAGAATGGGCAGCAGCAGCAAACAGCCTTGGGAGACGAAAAGTGTCTCAAAACCAATTGTGGTGACGGCTGCAACTCCATGAATGTTCTGAAACCCACAGAACTGGACACTCAACTCGGGGAAGTGCATGATTTGTACATTTTATCTCAATAAAAACAATTCTTGATAAAATGGTCAGTCCGCCCAAGGACAGAACCTGCACAGGAGAGAGTTCCCATTTGTCTACATAGGTCAGGGGAGCTTAGATCCCCATCCCTGGTCCATGTATATACGCTACTACTATTATTATTACTACTTGAGACGGAGTCTCACTGTTGCCTTGGCTGGAGTCCAACAGTGCAATCTCAGCTCACTGCAGCCTCTGCCTCCTGGGTTCAAGTGACCCTCCCACCTCAGCCACCCGAGTCGCTGGGATTACAAGTGCATGCCACCACACCCAGCTACTTTTTGTATTTTTTTTTTTGGAGACAGTTTCATTCTTGTCGCCCACGCCCGAGTGCAATGGCGCAACTTCGCCTCACCGCAACCTCCGTCTCCCAGGTTCAAGTGATTCTCCTGCCTCAGCCTCATGAGTAGCTAGGATCACAGGCATGCACCACCATGCCCGGCTAATTTTTTATTTTTAGTAGAGACAGGGGGTTTCTCCATGTTGGTCAGGCTGCTCCCAAACTCTTGTCCTTGGGTGATCCACCCGCCTCGGCCTCCCAAAGTGCTGGGATTACAGGCGTGCCACCGTGCCTGGCGTTTTGTACTTTTTAGTAGAGACAGGGTTTTATCCTGTTGGCCAGGCTGGTCTCAAACTCCTCAACTCAGGTGATCCACCTGCCTCGGTCTCCCAGTATTGGGATTACAGGTGTCAGCCACTGCAACCAGCCTCATGTATGTATACTATTAATTCCCAAAAGAAAATGTGGATGAAACTTTTTAAGAAAGAGACAGCCTTGTTCTCTATCTCAGGCTGGAGTGCAATGGTGCAATCACAGCCCAATGAAGCCTCCTGGGCTCAAATGAGCCTCCTGTCTCAGCTTCCCGAGTAGCTGTGCCACCAAGTGATCCTCCTGCCTCAGCTTCCCGAGTAGCTGTGCCACCACACCCACCACATCTGTGTGTTTTTTTGTCAAGACAGAGGCTTGCTATGCTGCCCAGGCTGGCCTCCGGCTCCTGGGCTCAAGTGAGCCTCCTGCCTCGGTCTCCCCAGGCTGGGATTGCAGACGTGGCTCGTTTAACTTTACAGAAGGCTCGCATCCCAGTGCTGCAAACCTAGACTCGCGCCCTCAACAATCCCCAAGGGAGGTTTCAGAGGCATCAAGTCCCTCAACCCCTCAGGTTCACTTCTGGCTTGTGGGGGAAAAGACCAAAATCAGCCATCTATAGCCAAATACAGACAGTCTCTAACTTATTATGGCTCAATGTAGGATTTTTTGACTTTAGCATGGGTTTACCAGCAGGCAACCTCACAGAAAGTCAAGGAGATTTTGTATTTAAGAAATGAAAGCTGAGAATAGTGGCTCACACCTCTAATCCAAGTACTCTGGAAGGCCAACGTGTGAGGATCACTTGAAGCCAGGAGTTCGAGACAAACCTGGGTAACACAGCAAGACCCATATCTAAAAAAATAATAATAATAAATTAAGTATTTCAATACTAATAGGACAACTGGCCAAAATTTATTGAGGGCTTTAAAACACTCTGTCTCAGGTTCAGTGTGTGCATATCCTAATTTATTTAATTATCAGAAATTCTGTGAGGTGGGCACGCACAGAGAAACCTAGGCCCTGGCCACACGGCAAATAGGCAGATGGCAGAGGTGGTGGGTCTCCCTCACCCTGGGCCACTTGGTCCCCCTCGACCCTGGCCCTGCCTCTGAACAAGCAGCATTTTCCTCTAAAGTCACATTGTCCTTCCTTTCTTATTTTTTTGAGACAGAGTCTTGCTCTGTCACCCAGGCTGGAGTGCTGTAGCGCGATCTCGGCTCACTGCAAGCTCTGCCTCCCATATTCAAGCAATTCTCCCGCCTCAGCCTCCCGAGTAGCTGGGACTACAGGCGCCTACCACCACGCCCAGCTAATTTTTGTATTTTTAGTAGAAACGGAGTTTCACTATGTTGGCCAGGCTGGTCTCTAACTTCTGACCTCATGATCCACCCACCTCGGCCTCCCAAAGTGCTGGGACTACAGGCGTGAGCCACCGCGCTGGCCTGTCCTTTGTCTTGACACTGTAAACACTCGACCAAGCGCTGCATCTGATCTTTGGGTCACATCTTGAACCCCCAATTGCTTCCACTGCAGTTCATGGCGATGACTCCTGCCAACGCACTGGCTGCTGTGGGCAGATTTGCTTTCAGGCTGTCACTTGCAACCGTCACTTCCCGCAGGCCCGCTGCACCCATCGCTAACCAGGAAACGTTATCAGGGTCCTCCCAACCTGCGCATCTCAACACCCGAGGCCCCACCCAGCGTCGTGCCAATGTCCACAGGGAACTGCCTGGGGACTTCGCTCCTTTCCAGGCCAAGAGCATCGTGTGGAAGAGCTTTAGCTAAGTGGCAGGCTCCCCATTCTGCACCTTCTGCCCCCACCCAAAGGACAAAGATGCCCCTCGAGTGAAATAAGCAACGTAACAAAGGCACGCTCCTCCTAGCGCCTCCTGAGGGGCCACCACAGGCAATGCCTTTCCCACACGAGGTCCCCAAAGCAGAGCCTGTGGCTGACAGTGTCCCAGGGCCACCCCTGCTGCCACTCCTTCCCCGCACCACACACCAAGAGCACACACACGCACGCGGGGTTCTTCTGAGCGGATGCTTCCTGGGAGACCACCAACCCCTACAGTCCCTCTGCAAAGGAGGAGCTTCCGAATTCTGGGACACTGGGCTCAGCTCCTTCTTTTAGAATGACCAGAGACAGGCTCATCCTCTCCCTATACCAAGTCCTTCTGGATGAGACTGCTGAAGCTGAACTCAGTCCTTGCAGAACGTGGCATGTACTTCCCAGGTCTGGAACCTGGGAAGTCACTGGGCTGACATGAAGGAGCTGAGCTTACACCAATCAAGGGAGTGTGAGGGTGTGCATCACTCTCTGCTTTTCTTTCTCTTACTGAATATACAAGAACTTAAAAATGAACAGTGCTAACTGAAGAGTAATTTTCAAAAACAGGACCTCAGGGTAAGCTTCATGGCACATCAGAGTTTAATGTGAATCATGAGATGAGACAAAAGCCTCCTCTAGGGCGATGGGAAGACCCAGCCCTAAACCAGACTCTTGGAAGGGGCTCTGTGGTCATCCATCGCCGTAAGGCTCGGGGTGGAGACACATGGACAGGGAGCCTGCACAAAGGCATGTCGGGAGGGCCTCCTTTCCGAGGCACAGCCCCACCTGCTCCTTTTCAGCCCACGACGGGAGCAGAGCCATGTCGGAGCCGTGCCCCACACACGGTGGACGAGGACACGGCCTACTGACAGCTCCTCAGAAATCCTTAGAGATTTTTCCAAACGCAGGTTACCACGGCTTCTGTAGAGAGAGGGGCAGTAGGACGTGCCACTGACAGTCCCCCGGGACTTACACTGACCCGCAGTGAGAGCCCGCATCTGCCACCAGGATGGCTCCCGGCACCACCGCGTCACAAGCACCACACTCTCCACTGCGGCACACCCAGATGGCTTCGCAGGCAGGCCGGGCTGGGGAGCTGACAGCAGACGCCCGGGACTCTGCTCAGCGTCCTCACCCACAACCTTTTAACTGTAACTGGCAGAGGAGACAGCAGGGAGGGCAGAAGGTGCAGTGACGGCTAGGATGCAGTTCTAGGTTTTGCTAGACATACCTTCAGGGACCATTCCTGGCTACCTAATTAATCTACCTGTGTATACGAATTTTCTTAGTTTATTAAAAATTGCAAAAGGCCAGGCATGGTGGCTCATGCTTGTAATCCCAACACTTTGAGAGGCCGAGGTGGGTAGATCACGAGGTCAAGAGTTCAAGACCAGTTTGGTCAAGATGGTGAAACCCCGTCTCTACTAAAAATACAAAAATTAGCCGGGCATGATAGCGGGCGCCTGTAATCCCAGCTATTCGGGAGGCTGAGGCAGAGAATCGCTTGAACCTGGGAGGGGGAGGTTGCAGTGAGCTGAGATCAAGCCGCTGCACTCCAGCTTGGGCAACAGGGTGAGACTCCATCTCAAAAAAATAAATAAATAAATACAAAAGTAGGGCCGAACATGGTGGCTCACACTTGTAATCCCAGCACTTTGGGAAGACGAGGAGGGTGGATCACCTGAAGTCAGGAGTTCGAGACCAGTCTGGCCAACATGGTGAAACCCTGTCTCTACTAAAAATACAAAAATTAGCCGGGTGTGGTGGCGGATGCCTGTAATCCCAGCTATCCGGGAGGCTGTGGCAGGAGAATTGCCGGAACCTGGGAGGCGGATGCTGCAGTGAGTCTGCAGTGAGCCGAGATCTCGCCATGGCACTCTAGCCGGGGTGACAGAGTGAGACTCTGCTGGGAAAGGGCGGGGATGGCAAGAGTGCCAATACATAGACAACACTGGGCGAGGGCGGGGATGTTGGGAGAGGGCGGGATGGCAACAGTGCCAACAGGAGGACAAAAGGTTTAGCATTTGACACCTATTCTCTTTTCATTTGGAATACGTTTGGCCTCTGTTCTGAGAACTACAGATCACTCACTATAACAAAACAAGATCCAGAAACTTTCCATTAGCGTGGGGGTGACCATGAAATGCCTGGTCAAAAACCTGGGCACTGATTGTCATAACCATTATGCAACTGGTGTTGCGTCCATCAGAATCTAGTTTAAGAATAGTCTTCTCTCTACAGGAGTCTTCGTGGCAGACCCAGCCTGCTCTGTGTCCTCCTGAAATGAAGGAACGTTCTCTCCCATAACAGCTAGGGTAGCAAGCTCCGCCCTCTTCTTTATCTGACCCTCTAAGGACCTCACCATATGTGTGAAGCAGCCCGGCTCCATGTCTATCAGACATGCATGCGCGCACACACACACACACACACACACGCACGCACACCTACCTGGCAAAGGAAATAACGGGGTAGCCCTGCAGTGTGAAAAGCAGTGGGATTTGTGGGTTCCACCTCCTCACCTAAGCATCCCTGGTCTATGCTATGTCACGACCCTCCGCTGAACCACGTCAATGTGAATCCCACACCGTGTCTGTGCGCCTCACCACACCTACTGCCATGGGTGGCACTGGAACTAACCCGTGGACGATCCGATGTGCACCAGGAATAGAAACCAAGCTCTCGCAAAGACAGAGGAGGAGCCAGTGTGTGCACTGCACAGGGTGACACGCCTCCTGTGCCCGAGCCACACGTAACACCTTCCAGGGAGGACCACACGGGGGGTTTTTAAAGGGCAACCCGCTGGGATACAGTTCTTTGTCTTTCCTAAGAAGATCATTGTACATCTGGTCATATGTGGTTTTGAAATCATAAACATTGGGCTTGTCGGGAGCTGGTCCTGGAAGCTTCACATGAGTCCCTGTTCCAAAGGATCGGACGCTGAATCCCCGTTTGCTGAAAGACAAAAGGAGAGAAAAAATCACAGTCACACTAAGACACAAAATTCCAAAAGCAAGGGACAGGAAATGGGATAGAAAGAAAATGAGTAATTTCATTGGCTAATAGTAGAGAACATGTCTTCAAATTTTTAATCGAGGCCGGGCACGGTGGCTCGTGCCTGTAATCCCAGCACTTTAGGAGGCCAAGGTGGGTGGATCACAAAGCCAAGAGATAAAGACCAGCCTGGCCAACATGGTTAAACCCTGTCTCTGCTAAAAATACAAAAATTAGCTAGGTGTGGTGGCGGGTGCCTACAATCTCAGCTACTTGGGAGGCTGAGGCAGGAAAATCCACTGAACCCAGGAGGCGGAGGTTGCAGTGAGCTGAGACCACGCCACTGCACTCTAGCCTGGGCAACAGAGCAAGACTCCATCTCAAAAAAAAAAAAAAAAAAAAAAAAGGCCAGGTGCACTGGCTCACACCTGTAATCCCCGCACTTTGGGAGGCCGAGGCAGGTGGATTACGAGGTCAGGAGCTCGAGACCATCCTGGCTAACATGGTGAAAACTCATCTCTACTAAAAATACAAAAAATTAGCCCGGTGCAGTGGCGGGCGCCTGTAGTCCCAGCTACTCGGGAGGCTGAGGCAGGAGAATGGCGTGAACCTGGGAGGCAGAGCTTGCAGTGAGCCGAGATCATGCCACTGCACTCCAGCCTGGGAGACAGGCTGTAGCAAGTTACACAAAAGCAATCAAACCAGAATTGACAATCACAAAGCCACATCTGAACATCATAGCTTGTTTAAGGCTTTACTTTAAACTGAAAGGACTGACTGACGTGGACTTGGGGAAGATTTCATCAGAACATTTTAGCCATCGACCAACGTCCTGGCTTTGGAGGATCCAAGTTCACAGGATTCCTAAGGGACTTGCAAACGTCCAACTGCCCGCTCCACCACAGGAAACTCTGTCTCCCCCAGTTTCCCAACACCCCCACGATGCTGGCTCCATGGGAACTGAGACCCAACACCCAAAGGAGTCCCACAGGCTCAGGGGTGCTGCAGGCAGAGAACAGATGCTGCGATGGGTCCGACGGTGCTGGCTCCATGGGAACCGAGACCCAACACCCAAAGGAGTCCCACAGGCTCGGGGTGCTGCAGGCAGAGAACAGATGCCGCGATGGGTCCGACGGTGCTCATTCCTCAGATTTCCTAGTCATAGGTGAGGAAACTGACCAAATACTTTTCCTAATCAACTGGAGAAAAGAGCTGAACAGGAAACGTGTCATGTGCCACCAATGAGCTCTAGTTCACACAAGGAGAAAGACAGGTCGTCTCCAAACACTGATGGAGTGTGGTAAGATCAGAAAATTCTTCTGTCATCGCTGACAACCACACTTAAGTTTGTCACAACAAGTTACATGCAAAAAAGTTACTTTGGCACTGAGCGCGGTGGCTCACACCTGTAATCCAGGCACTTTGGGAGGCTGAGACAAATGGATGACCTGAGGCCGGGAGTTTCAGACTAGCCTGGCCAGGAGGTGAAACCCCAACTCCGTTTCTACTACATATTATTTTTTAAAAAAAAAGAAAAGTAAGGCTGGGCGTGGTGACTCACACCTGTAATCCCAGCACTTTGGGAGGCCGAGGTGGGCGGATCATGAGGTCAGGATATCAAGACCAGCCTGGCTAACAGGGTGAAACCCCATCTCTACTAAAAATACAAAAAATTAGGCGGGCATGGTGGCAGGTGCCTGTATAGTCCCAGTTACTTGGGAGGCTGAGGCAGGAGGATCGCTTGAATCCAGGAGGCAGAGGTTGCAGTGAGCTGAGATCGCGCCACTACACTCCAGCCTGGGCAACAAGAGCGAGACCCAGTCTCAAAAAAAAAAAAAAAAAAAAAAATTGCCGGGCGCGGTGGCTCAAGCCTGTAATCCCAGCACTTTGGGAGGCCGAGGCGGGCGGATCACGAGGTCAGGAGATCGAGACCATCCTGGCTAACACGGTGAAACCCCGTCTCTACTAAAAATACAAAAAAAATTAGCCGGGCATGGTGGCAGGCGCCTGTAGTCCCAGCTACTCAGGAGGCTGAAGCAGGAGAATGGCGTGAATCCGGGAGGCGCAGGCTGCAGTGAGCCGAGATTGCGCCACTGCACTCCAGCCTGGGGGACAGAGCAAGACCCCGTCTCAAAAAAAAAAAAAAAAAAAAAAAAAAAATTACTGAACATTGAATGAGTAACAGTGTCACTGTCACAAGGGAGGAAAAACTCGGGCAGAGGGGGCTGCTGGAGTATAACCAGCCTCTATGAGGACAATGGGGCAACACCCAGCAAGGGAAAACCACCTGTGCCTTTCTCACAGACGCTGGCTTCTAGAAACCCACCCTACGGACATACACGTGCCTCTGCAACGTGACTGCCTGCAGGCTGTCCACTGCCGGCCTTCCATAGCCACAAAAGAACAGACAAGGCGAATATCCATCCATGGGGCAGGACAGTCCGTGCGGCTCCACACACACCTCCGAGGATGAGTAGAGGAAGCAACAGAGCCCGAGGGCACCCTGCTGCACCACAACACACGTCACCCACGCACACATCGAGAGACGTGTTCATCTAGTGTACGTGAAACACCTGAGTCCCCTGAGGCTGATGACAGCTGTATCAGTCCTTACATCCCTAGATATCCTGAGCTACACAACCCGGCTCCCCAAACATCTACCACACACGGCCAGAAATGTGGCACAACACCAGTGATTCATGACTACAAACCCGTGTCCACGGCACCCGGACTGTGAAATGAACGTGAAAATGCTAAAATTAAAATTGCTGACATTCAGTCATAACCACAGATCCGATGGAAACGTGAGGTTAAAGCAATAAAGTCAACTGTTGGTTGTGACTGAGAGGGTGATGGAGGTCCACACACAGGGCACACCACAGGGAGCACACCCAAAGAACAAGCCTAAAACGACTTCCTTACCAATTCAGACAACGTACAATAAAATATGTTCCGTCAAAGCACAAACAAGGGCCAGACGTGGTGGCTCACTTGAGGTCAGGAGTTTGACACTAGCCTGGCCAACATGGTGAAACCCTATCTCTACTAAAAATACAAAAATTAGTCGTGGTGGCCCACGCCTGTAATCCCAGCTACTCGGGAGGCTGAGGCAACAGAATTGCGTGAACCCCAGAGGCGGAGGTTGCAGTGAGCCGAGATCGCGCCACTGCACTCCAGCCTGGACAACAGAGAGAGACTGTTTCAAAAAAAAAAAAAAAAAAAAAAAAAAAGCACAAACAAGCCTAGGATCAGCGTGATCACAGCAGCCAAAGGAGACAGCCTGTCTCTCAACACTAACAAGAACTCACCACCTGCTGGACGTTCCTTTAAGCAAGTCTATTTAAAAACAAAATGCAGTTTGTTTTTCCCCCAACAAAATGTTCACGAATGGCAAAAAGGCTATTTGGCAACAGAAGCAGCATTTCTCCTAAACTGATGCAACTGACAGGGCAGCCAGCTTGCCACTCAACAGTGTTTCTTACATAAAAGCAAGGACAGCTTGGAAAACACTCCTGACACCAACAGGCTTCGCCTGAAGGGCCAACACCTTTGTAAACTAATCTTCCAGACAAGCATGTGTCTGGTATGCCAAAAAATTGTCTTTACAAGTACCAAAAATCTATCAGAGGGCTTGTAATCCCAGCACTTTGGGAGACTAAGCAGGTGGATCAATTCAGGTCAGGAGTTTGAGACCAGCCTGGCCAATATGACAAAACCCCGTCTCTACTTTAAAAAAAAAAAAAAAAAAAGCCAGGCGTGGTGGTGCGCACCTGTAATCCCAGTTACTCTGGAGGCTGAGGCTGGAGAATCGCTTGAACCCGGGAGGTGGAGGTCGCAGTGGGCCCCGTGATGGTGCCACTGCACTCCAGCCTGGGTGACAAAGTGAGACTGTCTCAAAAAAACTCCAAAAAAACTATCATAAAGAAGCTATCAGGCGGGGCGTGGTGGCTCACGTCTGTAATCCCAACACTTTGGGAGGCAGAGGACAGATCACCTGAGGTCGGGAGTTTGAGACTAGCCTGACCAACATGGAGAAACCCCGTCTCCACTAAAAATACAAAATTAGCTGGGCGTGGTGGTGCATGCCTGTAATCCCAGCTACTTGGGAGGCCAGGAGTTCAATACCAGCCTGGACAACACAGTAAGACCCTGTCTGTAAAAAATAAATAAATAAATAAGGCCAGGCACGGTGGCTCACGCCTGTAATCCCAGCACTTTGGGAAGCCAAGGCGAGCGGATCACCTGAGGTCAGGAGATCGAGACCAGCCTGGCCAACTTGGTGAAACCCCGTCTCTACTAAAAATACAAAAAAATTAGCTGGGTATGGTAGCGCATGTCTGTAGTCCCAGCTACGCAGGAGGCTGAGGCAAGAGAATCGCTTGAACTAGGGAGGCAGAGGCTGCAGTCAGCCGAGATCACGCCACTGCACTCCATCCTGGGCGACAGAATGAGACTCTATCTCAAAAAAAAAAGAAAAAAACAAAAACAAAAAACCACAAAACAAACAAAAAACCTAACTGGTTCCAAGGGGACACTTTAATCCTTGGAGTACCAAGCGCAGAAGGCTCTGTGGAAACATAAGGAGGTCTTCTGGCGCTGTCCCAAAACATAAGGACTCCCAGGACTCTGGTATTTGAAACAATTTAGTCTCTAACATCAAAGATGATCACCCCAGAACACGCTAAGATGTGGACACTTACTATCACTTGGATTTATCAGGAAAATAAGAGTCCACGTTGATTTTCAATAGGGTGAAATTGTTACTGTGTCTGTTTTTAGAGACAGGGACTTGGTCTGTCGTCCAGGCAGGAGTTCAGTGGCGCAGTCACAGCTCACAGTCATAGCTCACCGCAGCCTTAACCTCTTGGGCTCAAGTGATCTTGCTGCCCCGTCTCCCAAGCAGCCAGAAAGACAGGCATGTGCAACCACACGTGGCTAATTTGTGAAATGTTTTGTAATGATGGTGAGTCCCACTGTGTTGCCCAGGGCTCAAACTCCTGGGCTCAAGCAATCCTCCTCCCTCAGCCTCCCAAAGTGCTGGACTACAGGCAAAGAGCTACCTTGCCAGGCCCAAAATTTTTAAAAGGGGCGAGGTTCACTGATCAACTAGCTACTGTGCATGTTCAGTTAACTACAATTGCTTTTGACAATTTTATTTCAGCTTTCCTGTGCAGTTTTATCTAGCCCTACCCAACTGCATACACAATTTTCCTGCTTTTTTCACTTATCATAAGCATTTGCTAGGCTTTTCACAAACATCGTTTTTAACGCCTAAAAGACTCTCTAAATCTGACTTTCACAAGCTTTCCTAGTGCAATAGAAAAACACTATCACACAGAGTTCTTAAGTGTTAAAACTCTCTAAATAAACCCAAATGAATGGACAAAGGACATAAATAGGTAATTTTCAAAAGCAAAAATGCTCTGGGTGTGGTGCCTCACACCTGTAATCCAAATACTTTGGGGCGCGGAGGCAGGAGGATCGTTTTAGCCCAGATATTCAAGGCTGAAGTGGTGAGCTATGATCACGTCACTGCACTCCAGCCTTACTCTGGCTCGGAAAAAAAAACAACAAAAAAAAAAGGGAAGGCCGGGCGCGGTGGCTCACGCTTGTAATCCCAGCACTTTGGGAGGCCGAGGCGGGCGGATCACGAGGTCAGGAGATCGAGACCACAGTGAAACCCCGTCTCTACTAAAAATACAAAAAAATTAGCCGGGCGTGGTGGCGGGCACCTGTAGTCCCAGCTACTCGGAGAGGCTGAGGCAGGAGAATGGCGTGAACCCGGGAGGCAGAGCTTGCAGTGAGCCGAGATTGCGTCACTGCACTCCAGCCTGGGTGACAGAGCGAGACTCCGTCTCAAAAAAAAAAAAAAAAAAAAAAGGGAAAATGACAACAGACATAAATTCCAACTTCAATAAGGCCGAGCGAGAAAATCGAGACACAGAAGAACACCCTGCCGACCAGAGGCCACTGAGCAGAAGTGGAGTGAAACCTGAGAGTCTGAAGGATTTCCTGCCCTTGTTACCCCCGAGACCCCAGTCCTGATGTGGAGGAAGAGCCACCTGCAAGATGGACACAAGCCACAAGCTATGCTGTGAACCTGGGCACTCAGCGCCAATGCCACCAGCCAGTGAGTCTCTGCAGGGACCCCCTCCCCCCACAAAATCGGACTGCCAAATTCTCCCATTTGACAGGGGTATTATAGAAAATTGTTTGTATGAATAATGAAAATAAACCTCGTGGCAAAAAAAGGAAACTAATGATGTTAATACTAACTCTGGAGCAGACAACAGAACAAGAGCTTATCTCCCATTGCATGCGTGAACACATGGAGAGACAGATGGACACCAAAATGGTACTTCTGAGGGACCACTTTCATTTTCTACAGTAAGAATTTCTGCAACAAGCAGGCCGGGCGTGGTGGCTCACGCCTGTAATCCCAGCACTTTAGGAGGCCGAGGCGGGCAGATCACCAGGTCAGGAGATCGAGACCACCCTGGCTAACACGGTCAAACCCCGTCTCTACTAAAAATACAAAAAATTAGCTGGGCATGGTGGCAGGTGCCTGTAGTCCCAGCTACTCGGAAAGTTTGAAGGAGAATCGCTTCAACCTGGGAGGCGGAGGTTGCGGTGAGCCAAGATCGTGTCATTGCACTCCAGCCTGGGCAACAGAGGAGACTCCAACTCCAAAAAAAAAAAAAAAAAAAAAAACGAAATCGAAGGTCCACGTCTAAATTAAATTCATGATCTCCATGTTCGTGACATCCGTAATAGATGTCATCTTAAACTTACTTCCTCTTGACTCTCTTCTGAGTCTGCTCTTTCATGAGTAAATGTGAATGATGGCGGCACAGGTAAAAGCACACCCAAGAATTCATTATTCAGAGGTGCTCTCCGCTCCTTTTCCAGAGACCACAGCTCTGCCAGCAATGGCCACTGGCCACTCTGAACTAAAAAGGACTTGGTCATCTTCAGTCATCGTCTCAGCGAGGTTGTAAGATTGGCATAACTTTAAAACAGCCACTAAACCTGATTTTATTAACAAGATAGCTAAATAATTTTTTTTTTTTTTTGAGACGGAGTCTCGCTCTGTCACCCAGGCTGGAGTGCAGTGGCCAGATCTCAGCTCACTGCAAGCTCTGCTTCCCGATTCCCAGGTTCACGCCATTCTCCCGACTCAGCCTCCCGAGTAGCTAGGACTACAGGCGCCCGTCACCATGCCTGGCTCATTTTTTTGTATTTTTAGTAGAGACAGGGTTTCACCATGTTAGCCAAGATGGTCTCTATCCCTGACCTCTCGATCCGCCTGCCTCAGCCTCCCAAAGTGCTGGGATTACAGGCGTGAGCCACTGTGCCCGGTCCTAAATAGAATTTTTAAAACATTTCCTTTTGTTAAGATTTCTACTCCATCTTGCCGGGCGCAGTGGCTCACGCCTGTAATCCCAGCACTTTGGGAGGCCCAGGTGGGCAGATCACCAGGTCAGGAGATCGAGACCATCCTGGCTAACACGGTGAAACCCCGTCTCTACTAAAAATAGAAAAAAATTAGCCGGGCGTCGTGGCGGGCGCCTTAAGTCCCAGCTACTCAGGAGGCTGAGGCAGGAGGATGGTGTGAACCCAGGAGGCAGAGCTTGCAGTGAGCCAAGATAGCGTCATTGCACTCCAGCCTGGGCTACAGAGACTCTACCTCAAGAAAAAAAAATTCTACTCCATTATTTATTTATTTATTTATTTATTTTATTTAAGATGGACTCTTGCTGTGTCGCCCAGGCTGGAGTGCAGTGGCATGATCTCGGCTCACTGCAAGCTCCGCCTCCCGGGTTCATGTCATTCTCCTGCCTCAGCCTTCTGAGTAACAAGGACTACAGGCGCCCGCCACCACGCCCGGCTAATTTTTTTGTATTTTCAGTAGAGACGGTGTTTCACCGTGTCAGCCAAGATGGTCTCAATCTCCTGACCTTGTGATCCGCCCACCTCAGCCTCCCAAGGTGCTGAGATTACAGGTGTGAGCCACTGCGCCCGGCCTAATCCATCTTTATTATGCAGATACAGCAGAAAATCTTGAACAAAGGATCATCAAGGAGAACCAGCAGAACCAGAAGGTCTCCAGCCCACTTGTTATTCCAATTAACAATAATTTTGTCTTGGGGGGGGTGGGGGGGTAAGCTTGCATTGTTTTGCTTAAATGTATCACACTTTTACAGGTAACTGCAGTTTATAAATGAAGATCCAGCATATTTCTAGTTTTAAAAACAACCTTTGGCTGGATGCGGTGGCTGATGCCTGTAATCCCAGCACTTTGGGAGGCCGAGGCGGGCAGATCACCTGAGGTCGGGAGTTCGAGATTAGCCTGGCCAGTATGGTGAAACTCCGTCTCTACTAAATACACAAAAAAAAGCCGGGCGCGGTGGCTCACGCCTGTAATCCTAGCACGTTGGGAGACCGAGGCGGGCGGATCACGAGGTCAGAAGATCGAGACCATCCTGGCTAACACGGTGAAACTCCGTCTCTACTAAAAATACAAAAAAAAAAATTAGCCAGGCGTGGTGGTGGGCGCCTGTAGTCCCAGCTACTCGGGAGGCTGAGGCAGGAGAATCGCTTGAACTAGGGAGGCAGAGGTTGCAGTGAGCCGAGATCGCGCTACTGCACTCCAGTTTGGGCGACACAGCGAGACTCTATCTCAAAAAAAGAAAACAAGAAAAAGAATCAGCAGATCATGAACACTGACACTGATTTTTGGGAGGTGTTTTTTGGTCTCCAACTCCTGACTTCAGGTGATCCGCGTGACTCGGCCTCCCAAAGTGGTGGGACTACACGCGTGAGCCACCGTGCCTGGCCCAAGTGACACTGTTAAAGAGAGAAAAAAAAAAAGAGGGACTGCTAATTTTCCCAAGTTTCTCAGGAAAGTTATAGCTGGACTGCGATAAGAGAAGCGAGACACTGTTTTCATTTAAAGTTCAAGTAGGTAACTTTTGGGGGAAAAAAGCCGTTTCAATTTGGTCTTACTACCAAAGTTGACACATACCAAATTTTAACTGTAAGTCAAGTGGTCAGTTTCTCAGTTTGCTGTGTGACTGAACAAAAAAACTTATCAAGCAGGAATAAACTTTCATTAGACATATGCTACACAAGAGTCACAGAAGGCCAGCTAGCAGCGAATACAAACTAGCAGAGCCAAACCAAATCCACGTTGTATTCCAGAAACTACCGGTTGGAGGCGTTCCAGGGAGGAAGAGGATCTTTTGCAAAAGAAAACAAGAAGTAGCAAACACACAAATCCATGGCATTAAAAAAATAGACCGCTTTGTTATTTACAACATCGTTCTATGCCGAGATTATGTTGCGCGCGTTTCCAGCAAAGGTGGCCAACGACGCACACGAAATACCATGATCGGCCGCCGCCGCGCAGTCCCTCGCCTCGGCCGCTACCCTCGCCCCCCCGGGCCCGGCCTCGGGGAGCTCGAAGGACCACCGGACAGCGGGCGCCTCGTCCCGGAACCTGCCTTCCCTGCGATGCCCGCCCGCGTGTGGGCGCCGCGCGCTGCCGTCCAGCTGCCATCCCAAGCAGCCGACCCACGAGCGCGGCCCGGCCCGGCTTCCTCTCCGGGCTCTCGGCGCGGGTCAGAGGGAATCGGGGAAGAGGGAGGACCGGTGGCCGGAGCGGAGCGCGCGGGGACAGGGTGGAGCCCAACTACCTGAGGATGTTGTGCGCCTCCATGCTCCGGTTCTGGTTGCTCGAGCACACCACCGCCACCCGCAGCGGGGACGACGGCATGGCGGCGGCCGCAAAGCCCGCGGCTCTCCCGCTTGGGTTCCCACCCCACCGCGGCGCTTCCGCGCGAACAAAATGGCGGCCGCGGCGGCCGGAAGCGGGCGACGCGAAACGCCGGCGCCGGCGGCGTAGCGTGCGGCGCCTGCGCGGCGACCTCCCCGCCCACCCCGGACGCCGGGCCGCGGACGGAGCGCAGGCACTGGCCTTCGGGCGCGCTGCACTCGGCGAGGCCGGGGGCGGCCAACGCCGCGCCAGCCCCCGGCGTCCGCAGCAGAGACTCGCACTCCACAAGGCCCGGCTGAGCGTCACGGCGACAAGCCCCGGCGTCCTGACGTCAGCACCCCGCGCCGGCGCCTAGTGTGACGCACACGACGTGCCGAACGCTAGGACGTCACAAGGTGTCGCCGCCGCCTTTGGGAACTATGGGAATTGCCGCGCTTACCCGAGATAGCATTGAGGACCGTTCCGCGGCGCGGCGTCTCGTCTCAGGACGATTTTGTGCGTTCCCTAGGTCCCCGTGGGGCCCATAGTTCTCACTTCTGCCACCCCAGAGTCGTCGCGCTTCACTAGACCCGCTTCCTCCGCTGTCCTGGAGGCCCACAGACATTCCCGCATTCTGAGGCTCGCTCCCGTCCCGGGCCGCTGTTACCGGCGTCCGGCCCCGGCTCATACAAGCAGGAGCACATCGCTCTTTCATGAAAGCCCTTCAACATTTAACGTTTAAATGCGAGGGCCGACCTTTGCCAGACCTGGTTGGGAGTGCACGTTGACTAGGGTCTTCCTCGCCTCGGGCTTCCTTGGAGAGGCCGCCGGCTGGTCTGAGATTTGGGTCCAGTTACAGTAAATCCAGTCGACGCGAGTGTGTTATTCCTCAGCAATGCTTGTCTGCCTGGATGCAGCCTCGCAATGGGCAGTGGGTTGATGTTTTGCTGTGGGAGCGACACGGACGGGAGAGGGAGTGATAATGATTGTCAACCTAATAACAGGCTCTCTAACTGAAAATGATATTTATTTGGGAATAGGGCCTTGGCGAATATGCGTGCCATGGTAAACGATTTGCGCATTCAGTAAAGTAATGGTTTTTAAAGAAAAAATGAAGAGGAAGATAATGGTTTGGAAATAATTAACCTTGGCTACAAAGAACAGTAACAAATGTACTCCCATTCCAGGGTTGGACAGGCAGTTGCTGGGCAGCTGTCCTTGCCGAAGCATTTTTTGTGTAAGATTGCCTTAATGCAAGGTTGTGGTCTTTGCAGAATCTTGTGATAGTTTTTATTATTTATTCATGAGAACTCTCCCTTCATGGCCTTTCCCAGCTGTCTTTGTCAAGGTATTTTTTAAACATAACTGAATCCACTTTTATTTGACAACTTGGGTATTTTCCCCTTTTGATTGAGATCCTTCTCCAAATGCATCACTGATGAGTCATCCTGTAATTAGGTTTCGATAGTCCCCGTGCTGGGATGAACTTGTCCCAGATAGCTGGTCTGGTCCCACACTGGAGAGTGGCTGCTGGGAATCATTGTCAAAACCCTTTTTTTTTTTTACCATATTTGAGCATCAAAGGCGGTTTGAAGGATGTGGCTCTCAGGATAAGTCTAACCTGGAGTCCATTATTAAGTTCAATTTTTGTTACTTCTGTAGTCTATCATCTCAAAGTGCTGTGTCAGCATTATTCTGTTAGAAATTGTACTTGTAGGCCGGGCGCGGTGGCTCACGCTTGTAATCCCAGCACTTTGGAAGGTCGAGGAGGGCGGATAACGAGGTCAGGAGATCGAGACCACGGTGAAACCCCATCTCTACAAAAAAAATTAGCCGGGCGTGGTGGCGGGAGCCTGTAGTCCCAGCTACTCGGAGAGGCTGAGGCAGGAGAATGGCGTGAACACAGAGCGAGACTCCGTCTCAAAAAAAAAAAAAAAAAAGAAATTGTACTTGTAGCTGGGCGCAGTGGCTCACGTCTGTAATCCCAGCACTTTGGGAGGCAGAGGTGGGTGGATCACCTGAGGTCAGGAGTTCAAGACCAGCGTGACCAACATGGAGAAACCCCATCTCTACTAAAAATACAAAATTAGCCGGGGTGGTGGTGCATGCCTGTAATCCTAGCTACTAGGGAGGCTGAGGTTGAACCCGGGAGGCAGAGGTTGCGGTGAGCCGAGATCGCACCATTGCATTCCAGTCTGGGCAAAAAGCGAAAAAAAAAATGTACTTTTAGGTCAGGCACAGTGGCTCACGCCTGTAATCCCAGCACTTTGGGAGGCCGAGGCGGGTGGAACACGAGGTCAAGAGATCGAGACCATCCTGGCTGACATGGTGAAACCCTGTCTCTACTAAAAATACAAAAGTTAGCCGGGTGTGGTGGTGCGCACTTGTAGTCTCAGCTACTCAGGAGGCTGCAGCAGGAGAATCACTTAAAGCCAGGAGGCGGAGGTTGCAGTGAGCTGAGATTGTGCCTATGCAGTTCAGCCTGGCAACAGAGTGAGACTCCATCTCAAAAAAATAAGAAATTGTACTTTTGCAAAATATGGCAATGAATAAGTTTAAAAGGGGAAAATACAAGGTAAACTCAATAATAATATGACTATCCCAGTTTGCATATTGGTTTTGACCCATGAACCTAGCCTTAAAGGAAAGCAATTAAAAAGAAAAAAATTAGAAAACAAAAATAGAAAAATAGAAAAAAAATTTTTTTTTTTTTGAGACGCAGTCTCACTCTGTTGCCCAGGCTGGAGTGCAGTGGCACAATCTCGGCTCACTGCAACCTCCACCTCCCAGGTTCAAGCAATTCTCCTGCCTCAGCCTCCCAAGTAGCTGGGATTACAGGCTCCCACCACCACGCCTGGCTATTTTTTTGTATTTTTAGTATAGACAGGGTTTCACTATGTTGGCCAGGCTGGTTTCGAACTCCTGACCTCAAGTGATCCACCCACCTCGGCCTCCCAAAGTGCTAGAATTACAGGCATGAGCCACCACACCTGGCCGAAAAATAGAAATTAAAGGAAGCCAACTGAATAAAATGGCCATAGGAAATTAGATGAGACTTGTAACCATCTGCCTGTTTTCTTTTTGTGTGTAAATGGATCTCAGTGTTCCAGGGGAATTTACCCACATACAGCATATAGTATTGACATACTTATTTAATACCTTATTTAACCAGTAGGTACTAAAGATCTCTTAGGTCAGGTTTTTGTGAAGTTACCAGCAGAAGCTATTGATTGTGAAATGTCAGTTATACCACTGATGGCAGTGGCAGCATCTCTTCAGTGGCTGCTGGGAAGATGCTGGCTACAGCAGGGGAGGCTCAGCTGGGACTCTGTGCTCCACTGAGCATGTGGGAGCCCTTCCCCCTTCCAAGTTGGCAGGACAGGAGCCCCACCCTCCTGGGAGCAGCTGCATCTGCCCAGCCATGGCTGTGGACCCAGGCATCCCTGCAATCTCAGGGCTGGGACGCCACCCCCACCTGCCCCCAAAAGCTCAGGAGTGCCTCCACCTGCTACCTGGCCTCTCCTGACTTCCGACAAAGCTGAAGCCAAGCCCAGGCGCTTTTGCAACCCAGCCAGGTATGCACACACTGAGGGCAGTGCTGGCATCCCGCCACTCTGGACTTTGAGTGCTCACAAGCATGGGAGCAAGGCCAAGGAGGGGCTGAGGGTGGCTCAGCCCAGTCCTGTAGGCGACCCTCAACCTGAACAGCCTGGGTCCTGTAGATGACATGATTGATGGTGGCAGGAGGCACACAGGCTCCTGGGTGAAAAGGGGTGGGTGTCCAATGAAGACCCACCTTAAAGCTAGGGACAGCCTGAAACATGGGGGCTGGGCTGCCAGTTCTGGGTGGAGTCTGCCTCCCAGAGCGAGATTTATGGTGGTTTTTCTGGGCCCATCCATGGCTGCCCATGGGCGTCAGCACACACTTTCTCCCTTCTGCAGCCCATAAAAACCCCAGACTCAGCCATACTCACAGAGACGTCAGGACTACCAGCTGTGGGAAGGATCTGCCCACTTGGGATCCCCTCGATTTGTGGGGACGACCTGCCTGCAGGAAGGAGCTACTCACTTCGGGTCCCCTAAGAGCTGTTCTGTTGCTCAATGAAGCTCCTCTCTTTCCGGCTCACCCTCCGGTTGTCCACGTACCTCATTCTTCCTGGATGAGAACATGGGACCCGCTGAATAGCAGGACTGAAAGAGCCGTAATACAAACAGGGCTGAAACACGCCTCCTGCTTGCCACATTGGGAGAAACAAGAAGGAGAGAAGAGAGCTGTGGCCCTTCAGGGAGCCCAGATTTGGGGACTCCCTGAGCCCGGGCCGTACACCCTCTTTGGGGACTCCCTGAGCCCGGGCCGTACACCCTCTTTGGGGACTCCCTGAGCCAGGGCCGTACACCCTCTTTGGGGACTCCCTGAGCCCGGGCCGTACACCCTCTTTGGGGACTCCCTGAGCCCGGGCCGTACACCCTCTTTGGGGACTCCCTGAGCCCGAGCCGCATAACCTCTCTTGGGACTCCTGAGCCCGGGCCGTACACCCTCTTTAGGAACTCCTGAGCCCGGGCCGTACACCCTCTTTGGGGACTCCCTGAGCCCGGGCCGTACACCCTCTTTGGGGACTCCCTGAGCCAGGGCCGTGACGCCCTCTTTGGGGACTCCCTGAGCCAGGGCCGTGACGCCCTCTTTGGGGACTCCCTGAACTGGGGCCATGACACCCTCTTTGGGGACTCCCTGAGCAGGGGCCGTGACACTCTCTTGGCCGTGATACCCTCTCGGGGACTCCCTGAGCCAGGGGCCCTGACACCCCCTCAGGGACTCCCTGAGCTGGGGCTGTAACGCCCTCTTGGAGCTCTGCAGCTCCTTGTATCTCCAGGATTCTGGGAGCCACCACATTCCCCAGTGCCTGCAGTGGAAACCACTTCTAGTACACCTGGTCCAGCTACAGACTTGCACAGAGCTGGCACCTGTGCCGGTGCCTGGAGCTGCCTGCCCCACTGCAGCCGGCACACCTGGCTGTGCACAGTGACCGGACCCTGTGCTTGTTCACACACCCCCTGCCACTCCTCACCTGGAAGGTGTGGGATCTGAGCCAGTAGCATCAGCTGAGTGCAGCCTATCAGGCTGAGTGGGTGGATTGGGCCAGTGGGCCTGAGCAAAACTCAGGCAAAGGCGCCCCAGCCACAGAGGTTTCCGGCTGGAAAAGTTACACTAAGGATCCTGTGACACCATTATCCTGCCCAGTGAAAAAAGTAGAATCAAAGGGGAGTAAGAGTCTCATTATAATATGGAGTCTTGTTCCGAAGTCTTGGGAAAAGCTGTCTGTAGCATGAAAACATCAGCTTCTGTGGGTTTGAAGTTTGGGTGTTTCTGGTTAGGGCATCAAGCAGTTTGGTGAACATTGTGTGTGACCCATGCATCAGGCGTGAGACTTGTCCCTTAAAATGTATCTAGTTTGGCCTGGCACAGTGGCTGATACTTGTAATCCCAACACTTTGGGAGGCCAATGTGAGAGAATCTCTTTTTTTTTTTTTAGACAGAATCTCGCTCTGTCGCCCAGCTGGAGTACAGTGGTGCAATCTCGGCTCATTGCAAGCTCCACCTCCCAGTTTCACGCCATTCTACTGCCTCAGTCTTCAGAGTAGCTGCGACTACAGGCGCCTGACTAATTTTTTTTTTTTTGTATTATTAGTAGAGATGGGGTTTCACCATGTTAGCCAGGATGGTCTTGATCTCCTGACCTTGTGATCCGTCCACCTCGGCCTCCTGAAGTGCTGGGATTACAGGCGTGAGCCACTACACCCGGCCAAGAGAATCTCTTGAGACCAGGAATTTGAGACCAAACTGGTCAATATAGCTAGATCCCTCTCTATTTAAAAAATTACATATAGGCCAGGTGCTGTGGCTCACGCCTGTAATCCCAGCACCTTGGGAGGCCGAGGCGGGCGGATCACAAGGTCAGGAGATCAACACCATCCTGGCTAACATGGTGAAACCCCATGTCTACTAAAAATACAAAAAATTAGCCAGGCGTGGTGGTGGGTGCCTGTAGTCCCAGCTACTTGGGAGGCTGAGGCAGGAGAATGGCATGAACCTGGGAGGCGGAGCTTGCAGTGAGCCGAGATCGTGCCACTGCACTCCAGCCTGGCGACAGAGCGAGACTCCATCTCAAAAAAAAAAAAAATTACATATATGCACGCACGCACACACACACACACACAAATATATATAACATATATACATACATATACACGTGTGTGTGTGTGTAAATTAATTTTTTTTGAGATGGAATCTCGCTGTGTCACCAGGCTGGAGTGCAGTGGCGTGATCTCGGCTCACTGCAACCTCCACCTCCCAGGTTCAAGCGATTCTCCTGCCTCAGCCTCCCGAGTGGCTGGGATTACAGGCACACACCACCACGCCTGGCTAATTTTTGTATTTTTAGTAGAGACAGGGTTTCACCATGTTGGCCAGGATGGGCTCGATCTCTTGACTTCATGATCCACCCACCTCAGCCTCCCACAGTGCTGGGATTACAGACGTGAGCCACCGTGCCCAGCCATGAGTTTATTAAAAGGGATATTAAATTTTTTTTTTTGAGATGGAGTCTTGCTCTGTCACCCAGGCTGGAGCGCAGTGGTGCGATCTCAGCTCACTGCAACCTCTGCCTCCTGGGTTCAAGTAATTCTCCTGCCTCGTCCTCTCAAGTAGCTGGGATTACAGGCGCCCACCACCACGCCTGGCTAATTTTTGTATTTTTAGTAGAGACAGGGTTTCACCATCTTGGTCAGGCTGGTTCAAACTCCTGACGTCAGGTGATCTGCCCGCCTTGGCCTCCCAAAGTGCTGGAATTACAGGTGTGAGCCACCACACCCGGCCTATTAAATTTTTTTTGAAACAGGGTTTTGCTCTGTTGCCCAAGCTTGAGTACAGTGATGGGGTCATGGCTCACTGCAGCCTCAAACTCCCAAGCTCAAGTGATCCACGCACCTCAGCCTCTTAAGTAGCTGGGAATACAGCCATGCATCATTCTACCTGGCTAATTTTTTATTTTCATTAGAGACAAGGTCTTGCTGTGTTTCCAGGGCTCATCTTGAATTCCTGGGCTCAAGTCATCCTCCCACCTCAGCCTCCCAAGGTGTTGGGATTACAGGTATGAGCCACCATACCCAGCCTAAATCAGAATTTTAAATGCATCTGTATGCTGTCAATAACTCAGAAGATACAGCTTTTTCATTAAGCCAACAATATCAAATTAGTTTTACTCATCAAATAATTACACACAAAAAAGATCATTCTAAGACCGAGCATGGTGGATCACACTTGTAATCCCAGCACTTTGGGAGGCCAAGGCAGGCAGATCACCTAAAGTCAGGAGTTCAAGACCAGCCTGGCCAACATGGCAAAACCCTGTCTCTACTAAAAATACAAAAATTAGCTGGGCGTGGTGGCGGGCACCTGTAATCCCAGCCACTTGGGAGGCTGAAGTGGGAGAATCACTTGAACCCAGGAAACGGAGGTTGTAGTGAGCCGAGATCATGCCACTGCACTCCAGCCTGGGCGACAGAGTGAGACTCCATCTCAAAAAAAGAAAAAAAAAAAAAAGGCTGAGCACAATGGCTCACACCTCTAATCCCAGCACTTTGGGAGGCTAAGGTGGGCGAATCACGAGGTCAGGAGTTCGAGATCAGTCTGGCCAACATGGTGAAACCCCGTCTCTTCTAAAAATAAAAAAAATTAGCCTGGTGTGGTGGTGTGCGCCTGTAATCCCAGCTATTCAGGAGGCTGAGACAGGAGAATCAAATGAACCCAGGAGGTGGAGGTTGCAGTGAGCCAAGATCGCGCCATGGCACTCCAGCCCGGGTGACAGTGTGAGACTCTGTCTCAAAAAAAAAAAAAAAAATCATCCTATTTTAGGTTGACTTTATAGTTGTTGGACCTCACAACATCCGGCGGAGACAAATACAACCCTGCCTAATGAGTAAACCCAGGCAAAAATGTATGCTGCCAATTTTTATGACATTTCTATTTTATTTTACAGCGAATTTAAAACCAGCTTATTTATTAAAGACTTACAGCCTGGGGGCCGGGCGTGGTGGCTCACACCTATAATCCCAGCACTTTGGGAGGCCTGGGAGGCCGAGGCGGCCGGATCACGATCAGGAGACCATCCTGGCTAACACACTGAAACCCCATCGCTACTAAAAATACAAAATTTAGCTGGGTGTAGTGGTGGCACGTGCCTGTGATCCCAGCTACTTAGGAGGCTGAAAATCGCTTGAACCTGGGAGGCAGAAGTTGCAGTGAGCCAAGATCGTGTCACTGGACTCCAGCCTGGGTGACAGAGCGAGACTTCATCTCAAAACAACAACAACAAAAAACAGACAATTGGATCCCAATTATATAATTATATTTCTGACAAAATGGGACACGTTCACATGGCTAAACTTTATTTGCCCAAATAGGTGATCTAATGAAGGATACAGACCAAAATTTGGGGGATCACAGTTTGTATAGGAGGTTTATTATTTAAAAGAACCTCATTTTACCATTTTTCCCATTTCAAATGATTTGGGGTTATGTATTCACATGTTTCTCCACCTCTCCCTTTCCCCCAGGACTCTTGGCTTTCAGAAGCCCCTCTGGAACGTCCCACCCAGTAAAACTCCATCCCACCAGTGCAGAAAACATGGTGCCCCTACTATAGTGGATCCAGCCTTGGAGAGGCCTCACCCTGCCTCAACACCTCTTCCTCCAGACCCTGACGGCCAGGACAGTGTCTTTTTGCCTTCAGACTAGGCAGAGCGAGGTCCCCTGAGAGAGATAAATATTGTTATTTCCCCACCCAAAGTTATTTGCGTTAGGTGAAAAATGGCCACACATTCTTTGTGGTTCCTCTCATCAAGACATATGGTCTCTTTCTCATCTCTTGAATCGGAGCAAAGCCTTGTGATTTGCTCTGATCAGAAGAACTTAGTAGAGTTGCTGCTGTCCCAGCCCCAGTTCCAGGCCCAGAACCCAAGAAATCTTGCAGCTTCTACTCTCACTCTCCTGGAGCCCTAAGGCTGAAGCAGCCTGCTAGACAGGTCACATGGAAAAGAACCAGGTCACCCCAACCAACAACCTGTCACCTGCCAGACAAGTGAGTCAGGCTGTCCTAGACCATGTAGGCACAGCTGATGTGACAACTGACCACAGCTCCATGAGGGTCCCCAGGTGAGTCCAGTGCAGATTGCCAACCCACAGAATTGTGGACAAATACATGACCTGTTTTTAGCTGCCAGATTTTGGGATGGTTTGTTACACAGCAAAGGCTGATACACAGTTCCTCATTTCTCCTTTGGTAATGAGATCCACTTTCATTTCAGGAGGCAGTGTGCCAGTCTCAGTAGATGGAACACAATTGGTCTATCCAACCACGATAATTCTATTCCCTACTGTTTGGGAAGTGTCTAGAGTCAGACCCTCCCCACCAAGTGCAAAGAGAATGCACCTCAGCTATCCCTTCTGCCAGCGCAGCCTACTGGGGGCCAGATGTATCTTCTGGGCTCTTAGAAGTGTCAGTCAGTGCCATGGGGACTGCTCCTACAGGTCTGGTGTGGATACCCCCAGGTGCACCATGAGGTCCGAGAGGGTGGACTGCACAAGCTTGTCCAGGATGGCCCTTGCTGCAGCTACTGGTAGGCTGCGTGCCAGTAATAGCCCCCAAAGGAGTAGAAGCAATCACCGCCCTGGGTCCCTTTGATCCAGGACATCAGTGGGGCACACTGTCTGGGTCTTCCTAGGTCATGTCCACGAGGTTCTGCATCTCAGCTGTGCCCAGCACAGATGGTGGCAGCCAGATGAGCAGCAGCTCAGTGGCACATTGTGCACCTGGTAATGCAGCCGGAGTGGACGGTCCCGCCCTGCACACCGTTGCAGGGGCTGCCCCAGCCCACATCCACCCTGCCCGATGCTCCTCCTGCACACAGCCCCGTTGCCACTGCCACTGCCCTAAAGCAAAAACAAAAATTTTTTTTTTGAGATGGAGTTTCGCTCTTGTTGCCCAGGCTGGAGTGCAATGGCGCAATCTCAGCTCACCACAACCTCTGCCTCCCGGGTTCAAGCAATTCTGCTGCTTCAGCCTCCCCAGTAGCTGGGATTACAGGCATGCGCCACCACGCCCAATTAATTTTGTATTTTTAGTAGAGATGGGGTTTCTCCATGTTGGTCAGGCTGGTCTCAGACTCCAGACTTCAGATGATCCACCCACCTCAGCCTCTCAAAGTGCTGAGATTACAGGCGTGAGCCACCGCACCCGGCCACAAATTTTTTTTTTTTGAGACAGAGTCTTGCTCTGGCCCAGGCTGGAGTGCAGTTGCGCAATCTCGGCTCACTGCAAGCTCCCCCTCCCAGGTTCACGCCAATTCTCCTGCCTCAGCCTCCCGAGTAGCTGGACTACAGGCGCCCGCCACCACGTCCGGCTAATTTTTTGTATTTTTAGTGGAGACAGGGTTTGACCATGTTAGCCAGGATCGTCTCGATCTCTTGACCTTGTGATCCATCTGCCTCAGCCTCCCAAAGTGCTGGGATTACAGGAGGTGGCTTTTAATAAAGCTAGGACGGGAAGGACCATGGACACTGGTGGAAAACAGGCTCCTTCTTGGAAAGGGGTCAAGAAACTCAGACACCAGGGCGTCGGGGACCGTTTCATGGGTGCTGAAGTCGTCTACCATTGCTTTTGTGGTATTTTAGAGAGAAAAGCTGAGAACCAGGTGTTTGAAATCTTTAAGGATGCCTGGGGCTTCCTTGGGTGACAGGGGTCGGGGGAGAGTTGATGCCTAAAGGAGGAGGCAGGGCTTTGTGGGGCGCGTGGCCATCTGGGCGATAAATGAGGGCGTCGCCCACTCCTGCCCTACGTGTACCTATTTCACGTGCGGAACACAGAGTCTAAAGGACCCACACCACCTACAACGACTATGCATCCATAATCATTAGAAATAAGAAATGTAGGCTGGGCGCGGTGTCTCATGCCTGTAATCCCAGCACTCTGGGAGGTCAAGGTGGGTGAATCACCTGAGGTCAGGAGTTCGAGACCAGCCTGGTCAACATGGTGAAACCCTGTCTCTACTAAAAATACCAAAATTAGCTAGGCATGGTGGCGGCTGCCTGTAATCCCAGCTACTCAGGAGACTGAGGCAGGAGAATCGCTTGAACCTGGGAGGCAGAGGTTGCAGTGAGCGGAGATCACGACACTGCACTACAGCTTAAGTGACAGAGTGAGACTCCATCTCAAAAAAAAAAAAAAAAGTTTTGAGAACTGTGCCGTCTGACAAAGTGTGCACTGAACATAAGAGGTTGTTTAAACTTAAGTTTAACGGCCAGGCACGGTGGCTCACACTTGTAATCCCAGCACTTTGGGAGGCCCAGGCGGGCAGATCATGAGGTCAGGAGATCGAGACCATCCTGGCTAACACGGTCAAACCCCATATCTACTAAAAATACAAAAAGTAGCCGGGCGTGGTGGCGGGTGCCTATAGTCCCAGCTACTTGGGAGGTCGAGGCAGAAGAATGGCAAGAACCCGCGAGGCGGAGCTAGCAGTGAGCAGAGATCGCGCCACTGCACTCCAGCCTGGGCGACAGAGAGAGACTCCGTCTCAAAAAAAAAAAAAAAAAGTTTAACTGAAATATAAAACGGAGGTCCTCAGTCACAGCAGCTGCAATTAAAGCATCCCGTGTGGAGGGCCCTAATTAGGGGAAAGGAGTGGGGCTGGAGGGAGCAGGGGAATGCAAAGACAGGAAGGAGATGGGCTGTGGCTCTTCCTTTCTGTATGGCCCTCCTGAACAAGTAACGCACGTGACTCACAAACTTCCTGCTCATCATCAAACGCCTCAAATTACCAAACACCCTGGCTGGCAGGAGAACGCAGGTGAAGCTCCCTGCTGCCTTGGCATTGGCCATCAGCCCAGGAGCCACCCTATAAAACGCCCAGCAAGCCTTTGTGTCCATGCAGTTGGCTTCTCTTGCTGGCTGCCCATTGCCTCCTTGCAACATATTTTCCTGCTTTCACTAACATATCTGCCTTTCTCTACCTACAACTGTCTTGGTAAATTTTTTTTGTGTGTGTGACAGAGTCTCACTTGGTCACCCAGGCTAGAGTGCAATGGCGCGATCTCGGCTCACTGCAACCTCTGCCTCCCAGGTTCAAGTGATTCTCCTGCCTCACCCTCCAGAGTAGCTGGGACTACAGGTGCCTGCCACCATGTCCCGCTAATTTTTGTATTTTTAGTAGAGACGGGGTTTCACCATGTTGGCCAGGCTGGTCTCCAACTCCTGACCTCAGGTGATCCGCCAGCCTCGGCCTCCTAAGGTGCTGGGATTACAGGCATGAGCCACCGCGCTCGGCCAGCCGACGGCAAATTCTTTTTTTTTTTTTTTTTTTTTTTGAGACGGAGTCTTGCTCTCTCCCCCAGGCTGGAGTGCAGTGGCGCGATCTCGGCTCACTGCAAGCTCCGCCTCCCGGGTTCACACCATTCTCCTGCCTCAGCCTCTCCGAGTAGCTGGGACTACAGGCACCCGCCACCGCGCCCAGCTAATTTTTTGTATTTTTTTAGTAGAGACGGGGTTTCACCGTGTTAGCCAGGATGGTCTCGATCTCCTGACCTTGTGATCCGCCCACCTCGGCCTCCCAAAGTGCTGGGATTACAGGCTTGAGCCACCGCGCCCGGCCTGCCGACGGTAAATTCTTTTACGCCCGTGCCACTGGCCCAAACAGTTGTCGCTGTCCCGAGACACAGTGTCCACAGTGACTCATAGCTACTGTGTCCTCCACAGGATATGATGAAGCCCATTAACTACGAATGTGACCTTATTTGGAAATAGGGATCCTTGCAGGCGTAATCAAATGAAATGAGGTCATGTTGAATTAGTGCGGGCCCTCCTGCTGTCAATGGTGCTGTGCCACAGGGAAACATGCATTGCTTTTCCTCCCTGTTTCATGACACACAGCTCCTGAAATCCTTGGATTAGCCAGGTGGCGGGTGCCTGTAGTCCCAACTACTTAGGAGGCTGAGGCAGGAAAATGGCATGAACTCAGGAGGCGGAGCTTGCAGTGAGCAGAGATCACACCACTGCCCTCCAGCCTGGGCGACAGAGCGAGACTCCGTCTCAAAAAAAACAGAACTCCTTGGTGTGGGAAACCCCACACTTCTGGGACACAGAAGTGTGGACTGTTGAGTGAGAGAAGAGGAAAACAGCACTTCGTTTTTCCCAATATTACAGGTATCTTTATAAAAGAAAGGAGAAAGATCTGGACACAGTGATGGTGGAGACAGGCAGAGAGATCAACCTGTGAAGATGGAGGCACAGACTGGGCTGATGCGTCTACAACCCAAGGATCACCAAGAGAAGCTGGCCGGGCACGGTGGCTCACGCCTGTAATCCCAGCACTTTGAGAGGCCAAGGCGGGTGGATCACCTGAAGTCAGGAGTTGGAGACCAGCCTGGCCAACAATGGTGAAACCCCGTTTCTACTAAAAATACAAAAATTAGCCAGCCGTGGTGGTGCATGCCTGTAATCCTAGCTATTCAGGAGGCTGAGGCAGGAGAATCACATGAACCCAGGAGGCGAAGGTTGCAGTGAGCCAAGATCATGCCATTGCACTCCAGCCTGGGTGACGGAGTGATACTCTGTCTCAAAATAAATAAATAAATAAATGAAAATGAAACAAACAGGCCAAATGCGGTGGCTCACACCTGTAATCCCAGCACTTTAGGAGGCCGAGGCAGGCGGATCACCTGAGGTCAGGAGTTCCAGACCAGCCAGGCCAACATGGTGAAACCCCGTCTCTACTAAAATACAAAAAATTAGCCGGCCGTGGTGGCGCAGGCCTGTAGTCCCAGCTACTCGGGAGGCTGAGGCAGGAGAATCACTTGAACCCGAGAGGCGGAGCTTGCAGTGAGCCGAGATGGCGCCACTGCACTCCAGCCTGGTGACAGAGCCAGACTCTGTCTCATAAAAAAAAAAAAAAAAAAAAAGAAAAGAAACAAGGCCGGGCGCAGTGGCTCACACCTGTAATCTCAGCACTTTGGGAGGCCGAGGCAGGTGGATCACGAGGTCAGGAGATCGAGACCATCCTGGCTAACACGGTGAAACCCCGTCTCTACTAAAAATACAAAAAAATTAGCCAGGCGTGGTGGCGGGCGCCTGTAGTCCCAGCTACTTGGGAGGCTGAGGCAGGAGAATGGTGTGAACCCGGGAGGCGGAGCTTGCAGTCAGCCGAGATCACGCCACTGCACTCCAGCCTGGGCGACAGAGTGAGACTCCGTCTCAAAAAAAAAAACAAAACAAAAAAAAAAAAAATTAGCAGGGTGTGTGTGGTGGCACACGCCTGTAATGCCAGCTACTCAGGAGGCTGAGGCAGGAGAATCACTTGAACCTGGGAGACAGAGGTTGCAGTGAGCCGAGATCGCACCACTGACTCCAGCCTGGGCGACAGAATGAGTCTTTCAAAAAAAAAAAAACAAAAAGTGGCCTGTAATCCCAGCAGTTTGGGAGGCTGAGGTGGGAGGATCACTTAGTTTAGGAGTTCAAGACCAGCTTGGGCAACACAGTGAGATCTCCCATCTCTTAAAAAAAAAAAAAAAAAAAAAGAAAAAAAAAGAAAAGTGACTGCTGATGATACCACTTGGAAAAGATCCATAAAGTCCAAAGGAGAAGGAGAGCCCGAGGGAGGGGCACCACAGTCCTGGGAGAGGCCACAGTCCTGCCTGGAAAGAAAGTGGGGGTGCTTGCCACCCTTCAGACTTTTGGCCCATTGGAAAGTAGGGGCCCCCTCACGCCGTCTAAGGGCTCCCTTCTTAGGGTCAAGGCTAGAGGCCCTGGTGCCAGGTACCCAGGACTTGCTAGACTGGCCAAATCTTGCACCTGCCAGGTCAGGGTCTCCAGCAGCTCCTGGCCATTCCTGAGCCCCCCCATCCAGTAGTCAAGACCCCCATCCTAAGCGAGCATGGAACCACCAGCCTCACAAGCCCTCTGTTCCTCCCAGGAGGCCTAGAGCCCATCCCTCCTGGGGCACCTGGGGAGACAGCAGGGCCCGGCTGCCTGCATCCAGACCACGCAGGGCCTCCAGCTCCCGTACTCAGCATGGCTATGGGCCCTGCAGTTGGCTAAGATGGGGCCATCGCTGTGGGCCAGGCTCCGGAGGTGAGCAGGGAGGCCTAGGGTTCTGTTTTGGACACAGAAGGCATGAGAGGCCCCTGAGTGATCGAAGTGAAAACTTCAAGGGCATCTTGTCTCGGCAGGGTCGGGCTGGGACACGGCTCCAGGGGTCTCGGCCCAGGGCAGTTCAAGCTGTAGTAACAACGGCTCCAGTTCTCATCTCTACCTGGCTGTTTCCATTCCACAACGGAGGCACTGAAAGGCTCCTGCCTCCCAAAGGGCAGGCACGGATGAGCCAGGATGAAGCTGGGGCAGCTTCCGAGTCAGGGCAGGTCCCTTACGCTCCACACTGGAAAAGCGTATCCCTCCAGGCACCAGCGAGAAAGGTCAGGTGGAGCCGTCTGCCCTCCAGCTCCACGGCACATGGCGGTTGCTACGCTGAGAGCCACATCCACCCACCTCCGCCACCTAGCCTGGGACACCAAGTCTGAAGAAGAGCAGAGAGCCATGGTCCAGAGAGAGAGCAGGGTGGGGAGAGACAGAGAGACACAGAGAGACAGAGAGAGAGAGAGACAGAGACGGAGAGACAGAGACAGACAGACAGAGAAAGACAGGGACAGAGAGACATGGAGAGAGACAGAGAGAGGCAGAGAGAGACAGAGAGAGAGAGGCAGAGAGAGAGCGATAGAGACGGAGAGAGGCAGAAAGAGATGGAGAGAGACAGAGAGAGAGGCAGAGAGAGAGCGACAGAGACGGAGAGAGGCAGAAAGAGATGGAGAGAGACAGAGACAGAGAGGCAGAGACAGAGACACAAAGAGAGAGACAGAGAGAGGGAGAGACGCAGAGAGATAGGGACAGAGAGAGATGGAGAGAGACAGAGACAGATACAGAGAGAGGAAGAGACAGAGAGGCAGAGAGAGACAGAGACAGAGACAGAAAGAGATGGAGCGAGATGGAGACAGGGACAGAGAGATAGGGACAGAGAGAGATGAAGAGAGACAGAGAGACAGAGACAGAGCCAGAGACAGAGAGATCCATGGGAAGAAGAGGGAGAGAATGCAGACAGACAGAGAGAGGGGAGGAGGCTCCTCCAGGTGAAGCAGAAGGAAAGAACCTTCGGCGGGGGGACTGGAAGGTTCACCACCGACCTTTCAGGTGCACCAGGTCAGAGGGAGGGGTTGGGGGTCCCCATGCCTCTGGCAGGATAATGGGGCCAGCCGGGAAGGTGGCCAGCTAGGGAACGAGCAGTCTGTGCGAGTGACCATGAACTCAGATGCAGACACCTCCCCCCGGCAGGGACGCCCACTCCCAGGCTTGTCCCCTGGGCCCTGCAGGCTGCTCAAGCCACTTCTGCAAACCCTCAGCTGGACTCCTCAGCTGGACTCCAGACCTCTGAGAAACCCCCAGAACTGACAGGACAGGCCTGTGGCTATAGCCAGTGTGAGCCTAAGCTCACAAACAAGCCGGAATCCCGCCGCAGGCCAGGGAGCCTCCGAAACTTTCTGGCCGCTCCCCAAGGAGCCATGCTGCCCCAGCTCCCTGGACGCTGCCTTTGCTGGTAGAAGACATGGAAACACCCTCGCAGGTGGCCAGGGCAGAAGGCGGCTGGAACGGGAAGCCCCCCACTCCCACCAGGCCGTCTAGACACATCGCTGCACACCTCCTCTTGGGATGAGTCACTCCTCAGAGCTGGGCTCCTCCTCCCCCTCCCCCCCCACCCTCCCCCTGCCTGTTTTTGCTTCCTCAGGGTCACCCCTGGCTGCAGGTGCCTCAAGGACAGCCTGGAAGAGGCTGTGGGGGAGGGAGGGTGGCATTCAGCCCAGGAAACACACAGGAGCCCCAGGCTGTCCTCTGCCCACCGTCCCCACCTCAGCTCTAGCTCTGCACAGGGAGGCCCAGGCAGGGAGGTGAGGCCCTCCGGAGCAGCCTAATTGTGGCTGTCACAGTTCAAGTGGGTCACCGTGGGAATGGGCTATTTCTAAGCACGACAGGTACCACCTCCCCCATCCCCCGCCAACACAGCTGGCCCAGGACAAGAAGGTGCAGAGACAAGCAGCGGGCACCCTGCCTGTCCTGCTAGGAACTGCAAGGCAGCGTGCCGCACACGCTGCCTGGGCCAATGCCACCCGGGCCAGGAGAGGGTTCAGGGCCAGCCACCAGCCAATACCCAAGGGTCCCGGGAGAGCTGGGGAGAAGGGGAATCCACGTTTTCCTTCCCTCCCCCCTCCCAAATAACACACAGAGAGCACTGTTGGTCTGAGGATGATGGACATTTAGACACTTGAGCCAGGTTTGCGCCTGACCAGCGCCACGCAGGGGTGGGCGGAGCAAAGACACAGAGGTGGGCTGCAGGTGTCACAGGGCACCAGCCAGGGCCCAGGGTGGCTGGGGTGAGGGTGGGTGTTTGGCCAGTGACCAGGAGGAGCCAGGTCAAGTCCAGGTGGTCAGTGCCAGGAGCTCCAGGAGGGGAGGGCAGTGCCATAACCCTCCTGGTGTCCAGCGTCACCAGGCGGTCGTCACAGAAAGCAACCTCGGCCCGGGGCCTGGGTCTGCAGCAGGTGGGCAGGGTCAGCTTTTCTTCCATGGCGGGTGGCATTGTCCGGGCCGGATCCTGGCTCTCGACCCCTGGGCATGCAAAGGCTAGGGGTGGTGCTGTCAGTCACACCGTTGCCACCAAGGTCCCCTGGGTCGGCTGAGGCTGGGGATCCAGGCCGCGGTGGAAGGTAGGGCTGCTCAAGGCTAGTATCTAAGCTTCTGCCCTGGGACCCAGTGGTGATGGCCGCCATCTGCCCCCACTCCCACAGGGTCCTAGTCAGAGGCCGCACACACAAGAGGGGTACCCGGCCCGGGAGAACCACCAGCCACCCGGGGTCTGAGAACACTCACCCTGGCCGCTGGGCCAGGCCTGCCATGTCATGGCTCCCGGCTGGTTCAACACCCTAAACGGTACAGAGCGCTGCAGGCCCTCGCCTCATGCTTCTGCAGCGCTTGAGGGTGAAGGCGTCTCCAAGGGACGCTGGCCAGATGTATGGAGGGGCCGGCCAATCTCAGGGCCACAGACCCCCCCTGGACAGCAGAGGGTGTTGGCTCCTGCAGTGGGCCCGAGATACTAAGGCACGAAGCTAACCTAAGCCCAGTGGGGTGGGGCGGGGCAGGACAGGCTTGGAGAGCTGCGCCCCAGGCCTGCAAAGCACAGTGACCGAGCAATGGCGACGGTCTGTCTGGGACAATTTGGCACAGGATGGAGGTGCAGGGTGATCCGGAGTGCCCATGGCTCTTGCTGGAAGGGGCTCCATGCCCTGGCCGCCTCTATGAAGGCCTGTGGAGAGCGGGGAAAGCCCTGGATGCGGCTGGCACAGCAGCGCAAGCCCAGGGTCCAATCCGGGGCCAGAGTCTGGGAGTCTGACGCCCGGCTGGGAAGGGCGTGTGATGATGCCAAAGTGCCGGAGCCGTCGCCAGCAGGTCCTCCTCCGCGGGGATATTAAGGAGGCAGCAGGAATGAGGAGAGGAGAGAGGGCGGAGGACCTGGGAGCTCAGGCGCCCTCAGGCAGGTGGCGCCCAGGTGGGCGGGCGGCCTCGCCCTTCAGGGGTGTCTGCGCAGGCCGGGGCGCGCGAGGGCCGGGCGCATGAGGTTCTCGGTGATATAGGCCACCAGCAGGCAGATGACCACCAGCATGACGCAGATGGAGCCGCCCACCGCCGTCATGGCCACCACGATGTCCTGCATGCCGGCCGGCTCGGCGGTGAACTCCACGCACTCGGCGGGCTCGGGGGTCTCTGGCGCGGCGGCGGCGGCGGCGAGCCCAGCGCGCAGCGGCAGCGGCTGCAGGCACAGGCGGTAGAGGACGCCGTCGTGCACGTCGGGCAGCAGGTAGTCGCGGCAGGAGGCCCCGAGGAGCACGCGCTCGCACGGGAAGCGCGTGTAGGCGCCGCGCCACGAGCAGTTGAGCGCGAAGGCGCGCACGCGGCGCGCGGCGGCCGGGGCCAGGCGCCACTGCAGGAGGACGCTGCGGTTGCGCAGGACGCTGGCGCGCAGGGAGCGGCCGGCCGGGGCGTGCAGCGCGCAGCCCGGAGCCTGGCAGCGGAAGCCGCGCGCGGGGCTGCGGAAGCACAGGCGCCCGCCGCCCGCCTCGGGGCCCTCGGGCAGAACCTTGTAGGGGCACCAGGGCGCGTCGGGGGTCGGCTCCCAGCCCGGCGGCGTCGGGGCGGCCGCGGCGCAGGGCGGCGGCGCGCAGGCGGCCAGCAGCAGCAGCAGCGGCGGGGCGCGCATCCTGCGGCTGGGCCGGGC
>NW_026652284.1:1160482-1188791 GCF_009828535.3 Hylobates moloch
CGCCGCGCCCTCCGCCGCCGCCCGCTCCGACCCGCCCCCGCGCCCCGTGCGCGCTCGGACCCGGCGCGGCGGCGGAGGCGGGGCCGCCCCTCGCCCCGCCCCCCTTAACCCTCGCCGGGCCGCAGCCTGCGGGTGCGGGGAATCTGGGGTGGGGGGGAGGAGGTGGACGCAGCGAGGCGGCCGGAGTGCCTGTGGGGCTAGGGTGCGGGCAGGGGCCGGGGTGCGGGCAGGGCCGCCGCTCTCCCGGCTTCCCGCCTAGTGAGCGCACCTTGGACCCCTGCGGCTTTTCCGAGCCGAAACTCACGGGCTGTGGCCGGCTTCGTTTCGCGTCGTGCAGCTCCGCGACTGCCCGTGGCCACACCAGTCGGAGACTTCGTGCCTTACGATGGGGGCGCAGCGGTCTGGCACGCGCAGGACCCCGGACCTTGCACCCCAACGCTGGCCGCCCTGGACCCGCGGCGGGGACCCGCGCAGTCAGGGTACCTGCCCATACCGATGGGGTGGGGACCAGCACGGAGCCTTTCCTTCGCCCTGCGGCTTCTGTTCCTTTCAGGACGGACAGCGCCCACCCGGAGGAAAGCCTGACAGACAAGACTTCGCAAGATGAGAACTCCCTTCGCTCCGCAGGCAGCGGAGGCAGCTGCAGGGCGCTGACCTTCCCTGCCTCATTGCCTCCCCTCCTCCGCCAGATGCGCTCTGGGAGGCCCTCCCGATGGCTGCGGGGAGATGAGGGCTGGACAAAGGGAATCCAACGGGGGAGTAGGTGGCACCGACGGGGGAGGGGAAGGCGGGACGCACCCCAAGACCCCGGCCCCTCATTCCCATCCCTGCATAGATCACCCAGCAACCAGGACACCCCTCCAGGGCCAGTACTACAGCCAGGGACTGTGTATGCAGACGTGGCCCGGCCTGGCCGGCCTGCCCTGACTGGAAAGGAGGTCAAGCTGTGCACCTAAGGCTGGGCTGGCACCTCCGCTGAGCCAGCTCTGGGTCTGCAGGGGTGGGGAGGGGTCTCTGGCAACTGGACCCTGAGCTCCTGCAACCCCTTCCTGTGCTCTTCTTGCCTGGGGGAAGAGTGAGGAGAGGCTGGCTATTCTGCTTACGGTGTCCTTGGTCCCTGACCTCTGGATGGCCGTGTCTCCGCCCACCACGGAGTCCCCCCCCAGCCTCACGAACCCATGGTCATCTTGAAAAACCCAGGGCAGTGGTCAGGCCCCCACAGGATCTCAGGGGCTCTGCCAGAGCCCAGGCCCAGTGGTCAGGCCCCCACCAACTGCGGTCACGGTGCACCTCCGTTCCCGGCATGGAGGGCCCTGACGCCCTACACCAGCCTGTTGGGCTGCTGGCAGGGTCTGCTGAGGCCTCTGTGCCTGTCGCAGAGAGGTTGGGGGCAGAGACCTTGGGAGAGGCGCTCCCTGCCCCTTGCCCCCAGCTCCCACCTCTGCTTAGGAAGGGCAGACCTTGGGCTCTGACTCTTGCCCCAGTGTCGTGAGGTGACTCAGGGGCTGCCCCAGGGAAGCAGAGAGTGATGGTGACTCAGGGGACCCCCATGTCCTTGCCCAGAACTCCCCAGGGGTTCAGCCAGCCTACTGCCACCAGTTTCCAGTGGAAGCCCCTCAGCCCCCAGGTGTGAGGGCATGGGCAGTGGGGCAGGGCAGGAGCCTGGATGACAGTGTATGGGGTGGGGGGCCCCCAACTATCTTGGCATGTTGTCCTGAGGACAGCTGGGGCCTTCACCCTGTGCCGTGACCATTCCAGCTTCTTGTAGCAGCACCTCCATTTCCCTCTGGGCAGCCACCTTTATCCATCCTCAGGTCATGGGGAGCTTGGGTGGGGTTGACACTCCCCTGCCTAGGAGTTGGCAGATGACCTGGGCCCGGCCAGCCAGGCTGGACCCCTTAACCTCAAGGCCTTTGCTGAAGCTCATGTGAAAGGGACGACTGCCCCTGACAGGTGTTGGATTCCAGCTGCTGTGGCCCTGAAAGTGGGTGGTGGGAAGAACGGGAGAATGAAGCCAGCCTTGGGAGAGGCAGGACGCCAGCCCGGCCCAGCTGCTTCCAGCATTTGGATCCAGCCTCACCTGAAGCCAGCCACCTCCTGGACTGCAAAGTCATCGTCAACACCGAAACCCAGGGTTTCTCAACATTGCAACCAAGGGTTCCAGGGTGTCGTGGCTGCAGACCCTGCAGACCCCTATGAAGATGGTCCTGCCTGCCTTGCATCGGGCCTCTAGCTAGGGACTGTGGTTGCAGACGTAGTTCTGGGACTGAGCTCCTGGTGAGAGGCCAGTGGCGAGGGAAGAGGGACCAGCAGAGAAAAGAGTGGAGCCTCGGGCTGCTAGCAGAGTGTCAGAAACTGAGTTTGCGAGAGGAAAACATTGTTTCCCGTGGCCTCCTGCTAAGCCATGGGGACCCAGGTATTGCGAAGTCCAGCTGGGGCCGACCCTAAGGAAGGAAGGAGGGAAGGGGACAGGGAGGAGCGAGGAGGAGGGGGAGGGAGTGACCTCTGCTTAGCACCTGCACTTGGGCAGCGGTGGCCTTTCACGCGCACACGCTTCCCCCCCTGGAGCGCCGCCTCCAATGCTGTTTGTACACACACCAGCATCCTGACAGTCACTAAATGTTTTCTTTAAATGAGTTCATCTTTTCACCTAGAGTGCTTTCTAAAAGCAGATCATGATCGTGAATAGTAAGTATCATTTCCATAAATAGAAGGTGTCAGAAAAATAACTATCAGATGTTTTGGGCTTCTTGTCTTGCTTGGAAGTATCACATGGTCTCTGAAATGCTGTCCATCTGCTTCCCAGTTTGGCCCATCCTCTGCCCTAGATTGAGACCCGCCCAGGGGGTCCCTGCTTGATGAGTGGGTCCCCTGTCCTCTCAGACCCTACTTCTGCCCCCGGAGGGGTATCTGTCCAGGGGACCCCTCAGAGGTCCCACCCAGCCACTCCTGATCTCCTCCCCACACAGGTGACTGGGCCACGGGGGCTCGTGGGCAGCCCTGGCCAGGGCTCAGTCCTCACAGTAGCAGGGAAGCTGCCGGCCCTCTAGGCAGGCCGCCCTCTGGGAACCCCTCTTCTGTCCAACTGCCCCAGCTCCAGGACGGTTGGAAATGCTTTTGCCTGGCAGGGGAAGGCTGGACCAGTAACGATGGAAGTCTCCAGCAACAGTGGAGACATTGGGGCAGGGAAGCTTCCGGACAAGGTGTCCTCCCGGCCTCGGCCTTGATGGAGCCTTGCAGCTGGCACGGTGCCTGCTGGGACTTGAGCATGTGGGTCCCTGGGGACCTGGGGAACGGCTCCGATGCTTAGGAGCTGTGAGAACAAGAGCTCCAGGGCAGCAGTCACCCGCTTCTCATGGCCCTCACGACCAGCAGCCCCTTTACCCTGGGAGCTGGGTGCCAGCTTCAGCATCCTGGCACACACGTCTCCCTTAGGGCTCCCAGGAATCACCCTTTCCTGCCTCTGTGGGTCTCCCGTTTCTCCAGCAGTAGTGACCGCTTTCTCTTCCAGAAATGTGCCCCTGTGAGCCCTTCACAACCTCTGGTCATGCCTCCAAAATTCCAGGGAGCGGACAGAGCCCCTGGTGGAGAGGCGGGTGCCCCCCACCCTCACTGCTTCTCCACCAGTGCTGGGTAGGAGTGACCTTCAGTGGGTGCCCCATTCTCACCAGATTCTGGGCTCGGAGCCCGGGCCAAATGCTGACCTCAGTGGGATCCGAACCTGAAAGCCCCTCTCTGGGGTGACTTTCACAAGTGCTGTCCTCAGTCTCCCTGGGCTCTCGCAGGACGGGGTCCAAGTGCCTGCAGGTGCCTCAGCCCAACCACTGAAGCAGATGGCACCTTGGCCCGGGCATCTCTGTGGCCCGAGCTGGGGGAGGAAGTGATCTCCTGGGTCCCATCCCAAGAGCATCCACAGCGGCATCGCCAGTGGAGGGGGGAAGCTGAGGGGCCCCACAGACCCCAGGCCCAGGGCTCGGTGGCTGCAAGAGCTGGGAGGAGCCCCATCCTCCAGGGCCTTCAGGGAGGGTGGAGAGAACTCTGTCCCAGCAGCTGCCCGTTTCCTGCAGTGCTGGCTGCTTGTTACCATGAGACACAGGTACCCCAGAGCTCAGCTCGTGCCTGCCAGAGCCTTTGGCCAACTAACCCCCCATCCTTTGGGCCTTTCTTTTGTTTCGCTTCTTTTCTTTGCTGCTGCTGTTTTTTTTTTTTTTTTTTTGGTAGCGACAGAGTCTCCTGTGTTGCCCAGGCTGGTCGCACACTCCTGGCCTGGAGTGATTCTCCTGCCTGGGCTGGGATTACCGGCATGAGCCTGGCCTGCAGCATTTTGAAGCATGTTTCTAGGGCAGGTGGTCAGCAGACCGGAAGCCACAGCCCCACCACCCAGGCCTCTGTTTTCTCCCTGGTAGAGCAGGGATGGAGGAGCTCTGGCTTCCAGGGTCCCCCTGAGGAAGCCCAGCCCACCCAGTTCTGAGCAATGGGGGTTGGGCAGTTTCTCCAGGTCCAATGGTTCCATTAGACCCAAGTGGGCTGGAGCACAGTGGACCCTCGGGGCTCACGGTGGACCCTCGGGGCTCAGAGTGGACCCTCAGGCCCTCGCGGTGGACCCTCGGGGCTCACAGCGGACCCTCAGGTGCTCAGATACTTTCCACTTAGGAAAGGAGCTATGCCTCTTGGTGGCCAGGTCACATAGGAAGTGAGCCTAGCCTGGAACCCGCCCCTTGACTACCTGACCTCCAGTATCGACAGGTGGCGAGTTGGCAGGTGAGGGGCAGCAGCCAGGCCCAAAGGGCCACTGACCACTGGCTGTCCCCTGCTGCAGAGAGGAAAACAGGCTCAGAGGGCCCATGAGGCCAGGAAGTAGAGTCAGGTCCCACCGAGGGGCTTCTGCTGCTCCAAGACCCTGTGGAGGGAACCTGGAAGTGGAGGGACCTGCCCAGGAGGCTGAGCCTTGGCAAGATGGCAGCTTTGGCCTAAAATGCATCAAACTGAGCAGAAAGAAAGAGTGGTGAGCAAAGTAGAATCTGCTTGTTTCCAAGGATCAGCGAGAAGGCACATGTGAAGCTCACCCAGGTTCTGTCTGTTTCTGCTCTCGTACAAAGACCCCATATGGAGCCAGTGACAACCGGGGCCCATGGGGAAGGCAGGATGAGGATTGGGTCATGCTGCTCAGCACAGGGTCAGCTGGCTGGACTAGGGTGAGCTGGCCAGGCACGGGGTGGGCTGGTCAGGTGTGGGCTGGGCTGGTCAGGTGTGGAGTGGGCTGGTCAGGTGTGGAGTGGGCTGGTCAGGTGTGGGCTGGGCTGGTCAGGTGTGGGCTGGGCTGGTCAGGTGTGGGATGGGCTGCTCAGGTGTGGGATGGGCTGCTCAGGTGTGGGGTTGGCTGGTCAGGTGTGGGCTGGGCTGGTCAGGCATGGGGACAGCCTGGCCCCTGCCCGCTGGCTGCTCCGGCGGGCTCCACCACGGCGTCAGAATGTCCGTGGTGCTCCCGTTCCTGCTGCATGTGTCATTAGGTCCTCTTTTCCGCCACAGGTACCATATCTTGTTCTTTGGAAAAGCTCTACTCTGCCCATTCCCTAATCTTTGATGTGCTTAAGCTCTGCAGGCCTATTTTTTTTTCTTTTTCTTAAAACATTTTCTTTTCAGGAACCTGCCAGTTCAGGGAGGCCCGTCTTTCTAGAAGGTTAACAGGAACTTCCAGCCTCCAGTCTACTTAGTGACCAGCTGCTGGAGAACGGTGAGCAGCCCCTGCTGTCCGCATCTCCACAGGGGTCACCGAGAGCACTCACAGGGTCCCCCTCCACCTGGAGCAGAGAATTCGGAGGAGCCTGTCTTGCTCTCTTTTCTGATGTTGTTCAACTATGCTTGGGCCTGCCCTTTGCTCAAAGGGGCTTTCTACACAGCTGGACTTCTGAGGTGGGACCTGCCACGTGCTAACTCTAGCACTCGGAGTGGCCTCTGCCACTGGCAACGTTCTGTCTTCAAAATCTCCAATGTGGCCTCTCTCCTGAAAGGCCTATGTGTGACTTCTTTGTGAAGCCGGAAGAAAGTTCTGGAACTTCCCCTTCTCCTTTGGGGGAAAGTTACACTAACTGTCATGATGTTGTTGATTTCCTTTTTTTTTTTTTTTTTGAGACGGAGTCTAACTGTGTTGCCCGGGCTGGAGTGCAGTGGCGTGATCTTGGCTCACTACAGCCTCTGTCTCCTGGGTTCAAGTGATTCTCCTGCCTTAGCCTCCCAAGTAGCTGAGATTACAGGCGCCTGCCACCACACCTGGCTAATTTTGTATTTGTAGTAGAGACGGGGTTTCACCATTTTAGCCAGGCTGCTCTTGAACTCCTGACCTCAGATGATCCGCCCACCTCAGCCTCCCAAAGTGCTGGGATTACAGGCGTGAGCCACCACGCCCGGCCTTGATTCCTTCTTAAGCAGAGCTGAGTCTCTGTCTCTGTCCACACCAGTGCCTCCTGGGCCTTTCTGAGCACATGTGGCTGGCATCCCTTCCCATCTCTGCTCCCTGTGGCAGGCAGCAGTCTTGCTGTGTCCCCGGCACCTCTGCAAAGCACAGCCACAATGCATGCTGAATGCATCAACATGCAGAATTCACTCACGGGTCACACAGTTAGTCAAAAATGTCGAGGCCCTGCCAGGTGGAGAGATGGGAGAGAATACGGATCCCTCCATGAGTCCAAGCCTGGCGTGCACTCCCCTCAGGCCTCCTCCTTCTGTGCTCCAGGTTTTCTGTTTCAAGGCTGCTCTTCACTTCCTTACTGTGTGTCAGCTCAGTCATGGATTTTAAACAATGCTTTCCATATATATGTATAATATATATGTAATTATATATATGTGTTATATATGTATAATATGTATGTGTATAATATATATTATATATGTATTATATATAATATGTATAACATATCTTCATAATATATATTATATAGTATAATATATGTATAATATATAATATGTATAATATATATTATATATGTATAATATATATAATTATATATATAATATATATATATATTTGTTTGTTTAGATGGAGTCTTGCTCTGTCACCCAGACTGGAGTGCAGTGGTGCAATCTTGGCTCACTGCAACCTCTGCCTTCCGGGTTCAAGCCATTCTCCTGCCTCAGCCTCCTGTGCTTTCCATATTTTATACAGATTGTTTGCCAGGCACAGTGGCTCACACTCGTAGTCCCAACTACCTGGGAGGCTGAGGCGGGAGGATCCCTTGAGCCTAGGAGTTTGAGGCTGCAGTGAGCTATGATCGCACCACTGCACTCCAGCCTGGGGAACAGAACAAGATCCCCATCTCTAAAAAATAGGCCGGGCGTGGCAGCTCATGCCTGTAATTCCTGCACTTTGGGAGGCTGAGGCAGGCAGATCGCTTGATGTCAGGATTTGGAGACTAGTCTGGGCAGCACAATGAGACCCCGTCTCTACAAAATGTACCAAAAAAAAAATTAGCTGGGTGTGGTGGCACGAGCCTGTAATCTCAGCTACTCAGGAGGCTGAGGAAGGAGAATCGCTTGAGCCTGGGAGGTCAAGGCTGCAGTGAGCCGTGATCGCGCCACTGCACTCCAACCTGGGCGACAGAGACCCTGTCTCAAAAATAATAATGATACCAATAAAACACATTATACAGATCTTTTATTGTTTCATTGAGAAGATCTTTCAGGTGACCTGACTTACCATATTGCTGAAAATAGTCATTGATTTACTTATTCATTTGATTTTCATGCAGGGGCCAAACCTGGTCCACAAATACGTTATAAAAGTAGGTAACTATGGCCGGGCACAGTGGCTTACGCCTGTAATCCCAGCACTTTGGGAGGCCGAGGCGGGCAGATCACGAGGTCAGGAGATCAAGACCAGCCTGGCTAATATGGTGAAACCCCGTCTCTACAAAAAATACAAAAAAATTAGCTGGGCATGGTGGCGGGCGCCTGTAGTCCCAGCTACTCAGGAGGCTGAGGCAGGAGGATGGCATGAACCCAGGAGGTGGAGCTTGCAGCGAGCCGAGATCGTGCCACTGCACTCCAGCCTGGGTGACAGAGCGAGACTCTGTCTCAAAAAAAAAAAAAAAAAAGTAGGTACCGGCTGGATGCAGTGGCTCACGCCTGTAATCCCAGCACTATGGGAGGCTGAGGCGGGTGTATCACTTGAGGTCAGGAGTTCAAGACCAGCCAGGCCAATATGGTGAAACCCCGTCTCTACTACAAAAACACAAAAAATTAGCCAGGCGTGCTGGCATGCGTCTGTAGTCCCAGCTACTCTGGAGGCTGAGGCAGAAGAATCACTTGAACCTGGGAGACGGAGGTTGCAGTGAGCCAAGATAGTGCCACTGCACTCCAGCCTGGGCGACAGAGTGAGACTCTGTCTGAAAAAAAAAAAAAAAAAAAAGTAGGTACCGGCCAGGTGCGGTGGCTCACGTCTGTAATCCCAGCACTTAGGGAGGCCAAGGCAGGTGGATCACTTGAGGTCAGGAGTTCAAGACCAGCCTGGCCAACGTGGTGAAACCCCATCTGTATTAATAGTAAATTCAAAAATTAGCTGGTTGTGGTGACGCATGCCTGTAGTCCCAACTACTCGGGAGGCTGAGGCGGGAGAATCGCTTGAACCCAGGAGGTGGAGGTTGTAGTGAGCCAAGATTGCGCTACTGCAATCCCACCTGGGCAACAAGAAGGAAACTCTGTCTCAAAAGAAAAAAAAAGAAAGGAGAAAATTAGCTGGGTGTGGTGGCACATGCCTGTAATCCCAGCTACTGGGAAGGCTAAGGCAGGAAAACTGCTTGAACCCAGGAGGCAGAGATTGCAGTGAGCTGAGATCTCTCCACTGCACTGCAGCCTGGGTGACAGAGCGAGACCATTGTCAGCCGAGTGCGGTGGTTCAAGCCTGTAATCCCAGCACTTTGAGAGGCCAAGGCGGGCAGATCACTTGAGCCCAGGATTTCAAGACCAGCCTCGGCAACATGGCAAAACCCCATCACTATAAAAAAAAATATATACAAAAATTAGCTGGGTGTGGTGGCACACAGCTGTAGTCCCAGCTACTCGAGAAGCAGAGGTAGGAGGATGGTTTGGGCCCAGGAGGTCACAACTGCAGTGAGCTGTGATCACGCCACCGCACTCCAGCCTGGCCAACAGAGACCCTGTCTCAAAATAAAAAAGAAAGGAGGCTGGACGTAGTGGCTCATGCCTGTAATCCCATCACTCTGGGGGGCCAAGGCAGGTGAATCACCTGAGGTCAGGAGTTTGAGACCAGCCTGACCAACATAGCGAAACCCCTCTCTACTTAAAAAAATATAAAATGCGCTCCTGTAATCTCAGCTCCTCAGGAGGCTGAGGCAGGAGAATCGCTTGAACCCGGGAGGCGGAGCTTGCAGTGAGTTGAGATCACACCATTGTATCCCAGCCCGGGCAACAGAATGAGGCTCTGTCTCAAAAAAAAAAAAAGAAAAAAAACATATTGTCCTGGCTGCCGAGGGGCCTAAGGCCACACACGCGGCAGTTAGCTCAGCCTTGCACCTGCAGGAGTGACAGACCTGAGCCTGGAAGACATTATCTGTGGATATCCAGTGCAAAAGTGGCCAGTACCAAAATGGAGTCACTTACGTCAAACCCTGAAAAATGGAGCCAAGAGGCTACGAAGGACGGGCTCTCCCAGGTGTGCCAGGAAAGAAACTAAGGAATTTCTCAAAACCACAGTACTGCAGCTAAGCTGCATGCACAAGGATGCTTGCCTAACAGGGGCCAGCTTCACCTCCAGACGAATGCCAACTCCTACAAGCCTGATACGGTTTGGCCGTGTCCCCACCCAAATCTCCCCCCTTGTCCCCACCCAAATTTCATCCTGTGCCCCCACCCAAATCTCCTCTTGCAGTTCCCACAATCCCCACGTGTCGTGGGAGGGACCTGGTGGGAGGTAATTGAATCATGGGGGCAGTTACCCCCATGCTGTTCTCGTGACTGAGTTCTCAGGATATCTGGTAGTTTTATAAGGGGCTTTTCCCCTTTGCTCAGCATGTCTCTCTCCTGCAGCCATGTGAAGGATATGTTTACTTCCCCTTCTGCCGTGATTGTTTCTTGAGGCTTCCCCAGCCACGTGGAACTGTGGGTCAGTTAAACCTCTTTCCTTTATAAATTACCCAGTCTCAGGCAGTTCTTCGTAACACCGTGAGAATGGACTAACACAAAGTCCCTGTCACCTATGCTCTTTGCTTCAAAGCAGCTTAGGTGGGCTTCTCCTTTCTGTTTTTTAGAAGCTTCCCCTGTCCCTGCCTCTCTGGAGGTGCCTGTGGTCTGCCATAGCATGCATATCCCAAACTGCAATTCCCTGTCATTCCTGGAGAAACTCTTTGGAGAGTCATCTCTCTGCTGTTGTGGCCACAGCGGGCCCATTTCCTGATGCATGGAACGTCACTACGCCGACACCACGGGTTGCAGCAGAAAGAGAGTTTTAATCCTAAGGCTGCTGTACAAGGAGATGGCGTGAAGCAAGCAGGCTGCAGGGATCCTGTGGTCATCCGGGGGTCTCCCCATTGCTTCTGGTTCCCTCAGCCCATTTCTTTGGAATCCTGCCAACTCTGCTGTTTCATCCCTCCAGCCCACAGCTAGAATCACCCCAAAAGTGGTAGCAGGCAAGTTCCAACAAGGGACTGCCTCAAACCATCCTGAGGTGGGGCTGGTTGGTCCCAAAGAAAAGAAGCACTAAACGCCAGGGTGATCAGCCCAAAGCATTTCTTCGGGGAACTTATGTACAGAGGGAGGCAGCACATCCTCGGGCTGACAGCAAGAGATGGAGAGGTATGCCTGCACCCAGGGACTAGAGTGGAGAGTTTTACAGGAGGATTTAATCAATGTGACTCTCGTTTCCACATATTTAGCAGCATATTTGATCTTTCAGTGTCTCAAACAACCTAGTTCATGAGTAACTGAGAGTACTCAAGGTCCTGGCCAGGCTTCAAGCCTGCAGGGAAAACATGCAGTGGCCCAGGCTCTGTGCTTCTCGGGCAGGACACAGAGAGGAAGCAGGGGCTCTGGGGAGCCTTCCAGTAGAATAAGCAACTGTCCAGACATGGGCCCTTCCCAGGAAGTTACTAGGGGTCTTACTTCAGCAAAGTAAAGGAGTAAAGCCAGAAGGAGGAGGACGCAGATTCCAGGAAACAGCTGTTAACAGAAAAGCCAAACTCTGAATAAGACATTCTTTCCTTCGTTTTTTTTTTTTTTTTTTTTTTTTTTTTTGAGACAGTTTTGCTCTTGTTGCCCAGACTGGAGTGCAATAGCGTGATCTTGGCTCACTGCAGCCTCTGCGTCCCGGATTCAAGTGATTCTCCTGCCTCAGCCTCCTGAGTAACTGGGATTATAGGTGTGTGCCACCACGCCCAGCTAATTTTTGTGTTTTTAGTAAGAGACGGGGGTTTCACCATGTTGGTCAGGCTGGTCTCAAACTCCTGACCTCATGATCCGCCCGCCTGAGCCTCTCAAAGTGCTGGGATTACAGGCATGAGCCACCGTGCCCGGCCTAAGTTTTGTAGTTTTAGTAGAGATGGGGTTTCACCATGTTGGCCAGGCTGGTCTCCAACTCCTGACCTCGTGATCCGCCTGCCTCAGCCTCCCAAAGTGCTGGGATTACAGGCGTGAGCCACTGCACCCGGGCTCTTTTTTTTAAAGAGGGCTTCATTCTGTTGCCCAGGTTAGAGTGCAGTGGTGTGGGCCGGGCGCGGTGGCTCACGCTTGTAATCCCAGCACTGTGGGAGGCCGAGGCGGGCGGATCACGAGGTCAGGAGATCGAGACCACGGTGAAACCCCGTCTCTATTAAAAATACAAAAAATTAGCCAGGCGTGGTGGCGGGCGCCTGGAGTCCCAGCTACTCGGAGAGGCTGAGGCAGGAGAATGGCGTGAACCCGGGAGGCGGAGCTTGCAGTGAGCCGAGATCGTGCCACTGCACTCCAGCCTGGGTGACAGAGCGAGACTCCGTCTGAATATCATGGTGTGACTCACCTGCACCTCCAGGTCGAGGGATCCTCCACCCCCCCAGATAGGTGGAAACATAGGTTTTTGTATATTTTGTAGAGATGGGATTTCAACATGTTGCCCAGGATGGTCTCTAAGTCCTGGGCTCAAGTGATCCAATCACCTCAGCCTCCCAGAGGGCTGGGATTACAGGCATGAGCCACCATGCCCAGCTTCACAAAATACTTTCAAGAGGTTTACTTTGAGCCAATATGAGTGACTGTGGACCCCAGGAAAACACACATCCGAGAAGCCTTCAGTGAGTGGTTCAGAAGTGGTTGGTTTACAGTTTGGTTTTGTACACTTTCGAAAGGCAGGAGTTACGAGCAAAGACATAAATACATACATGGAAGGTATACGTTGGTTTGGCCTAAAAAGGTGGGATATCTTGAAGTGGGGGCTTATAGGTTATAGGTGGATCCACCCGGCTGGAAACTCAGTTTTAAAAATTTCTCTGGGGTCCCCTTGGCCAAGAGGGAATCTGCTCAGTTGGTGGAGGGCTGGCTGGGTGCGGTGGCTCACATCCCAGCACTTTGTTTTTTCTTTTTCTTTTTTTTTGTTTTTGAGACGGAGTCTCACTCTGTCACCCAGGCTGGAGTGCAGTGGCCAGATCTTGGCTCACTGCAACAACCTCTGCCTCCTGGGTTCAAGCAATTCTCCCACCTCAGCCTCCCGAGTAGCTGGGACTACAGGCGAGTACCACCATGCCCGGCTAATTTTTGTATTTTTAGTAGAGATGGGGTTTCGCCATGTTGGCCAGGCTGGTCTCCAACTCCTGGCCTCAGGTGATCCTCCCACCTTGGCCTCACAAAGTGTTGGGATTACAGGTGTGAGCCACTGTGCCCGGCCGGTTTTTGTTTTTTTTTTTTTTTTGAGACAGAGTCTTCCTCTCTCACCAGGCTGGAGTACAGTGGTGCGATCTTGGCTCACTGTAACCTCCGCCTCCTGGGTTCAAGCCATTCTCCTGGCTCAGCCTCCCGAGTAGCTGGGATTACAGGCGCCCACAACCACACCCAGCTAATTTTTGTATTTTTAGTAGAGACGGGGTTTCACCATGTTGGCCAGGATGGTCTCGATCTTCTGACCTCATGATCCACCTGCCTTGGCCTCCCAAAGTGCTAGGATTACAGGCATGAGCCACCACGCCTGGCTCTTTTTTTTTTTGAGACGGATTCTTGCTCTGTTCCCCAGGCTGGAGTGCAGTGTCACGATCTCAGCTCACTGCAACCTCCACTTCCTGGGTTCAAGCAATTCTCCTGCCTCAGCCTCCCAAGTAGCTGGGACTACAGGCGTGCACCACCATGCCTGGCTAATTTTTATTTATTTTTTTTTTGTATTTTTGTATCTTTAGTAGAGACAGGGTTTCACCATGTTGGTCAGACTGGTCATGAACTCCTAACCTCAAGTGATCCACCCTCCTCGGCCTCCTAAAGTACTGAAATTACAGGCGTGAAGCCACCGCGCCCAGCCAATCCCAGCACTTCAGAAGGCAGAGGTGAGCAAATAGCATAGCCCAGGAGTTTGAGACCAGCCTGGGCAACATGGTGACACCATGTCTCTACTAAAAATTTAAAAATAACCGGCATGGTGGTGCATGTCTGTGGTCCTAGCTACTCAGGAGGCTGAGGTGGGAGGATCACTTGAATCCAGGAAGCAGAGGCTACAGTCAACCAAGATAGTGCCACTGCACTCCAGCCTGGGCAACAGAGCAAGACCCTGTCTCAAATACAAAACAAAACAAAAAACAGTTGGTAGAGGGCTTAGGATTTTATTTTTCGTTTACACAGGGAATCCAAGAAAGGAGACAGGCAAAGTGAGTCTCAAGAATGAGAGCAGAGAAAAGCTCGAGGTAAGAGCTGTGCAGCAGGGTCAGGAAGTGATCGGTCTAGGTCGGAACAGGAGAATCAGTTAGACACGACGGATGTGTTTGAGCCTTTGGAAAATGGTATTGTTAGGCATGTGGCAAAAACGTTGGGGCACTTGAAAAAAAGACTGGCCATGGGTTAGTAAAAAGCTAGGTATGTATAAATATTAGGTAACTAGGCCGGGCGCGGTGGCTCACGCTTGTAATCCCAGCACTTTGGGAGGCCGAGGCGGGCGGATCACGAGGTCAGGAGATCGAGACCACGGTGAAACCCCGTCTCTACTAAAAAAATACAAAAAATTAGCCGGGCGCGGTGGCGGGCGCCTGTTGTCCCAGCTACTCGGAGAGGCTGAGGCAGGAGAATGGCGTGAACCCGGGAGGCGGAGCTTGTAGTGAGCCGAGATTGCGCCACTGCACTCCAGCCTGGGTGACAGAGCGAGACTCCGTCTCAAAAAAAAAAAAAAAAAAATTAGGTAACTATTAACTCAAAAGAAAAAAAAGATTGTACAGGAATTGTGGCATGGTTTTATACAGTAGCAGTGAACAGCAGGTACTCAATCATGACGAGCTAAGCCTGATTTCATTACGACAGCTGTGAAAGTTGCAGGTACCAAAATGGAACTACTTCCACCAATCCCTAAACAAATGGAGTCGGGAGGCCACGAAGGCGGAGCTCTCATGCAGGAATACCGGCAGCAGGCCTCCTCACAAGACGCTCCTGCAAGTCCTGCACGTTTGCCTGTAACCGGACTCACTGCAGGAAAATTCCTCAGGACTGCAGTATTCCAGATAAGCAGCTTGCACAAGGACGTCGGCCTGGTAAGGCTCTCTCCAACAACGAGCTAACGCCCACTCCTGCAGCAAGCGCCCACGACCACTGGTTTTTGTTACAAAACAACTTTTGTGAGCTCATCTGTATTTTCCCCTTCGCCCGGCCCTCTCGGATAGGCCTATGATCTGTCATGGCACGAACACCCTAGGCTGCAACCCCCTGCGATTCCCAGATTAACTCACTTGTCCTGGAGAGCCTGCCTCTGGGTTTCCTTTCAGGTTGACAGTTTGGGAGCTAAAAGGACCACGTGAGGGGTGCAGCGGGGACAATCAGCCAGGTTCTCAGGGCCCTTCTCCGGAAGTACGCAATATCTACAATTAAGAAATGAGAGGCCGGGCGCGGTGGCTCAGGCCTATAATCCCAGCACGTTGGGATCCCTAGGAGGGCAGATCACGAGGTCAGGAGTTTGAGATCAGCCTGGCCAACATGGTGAAACCCCGTCTCGACTAAAAATACAAAAATTAGCTGTATGTGGTGGCGCATGCCTGTAGTCCCAGCTGCTCCGGAGGCTGAGGCAGGAGAATAGTTTAAACCCTGGAGGCGGAGGTTGCAATGAGCCGAGATCGCGCCATTGCACTCAGCCTGGGCGATGGGGCGAGGCTCCGCCTCAAAAAAAAAAAAAAAAAAAGAAAGAAAGAAATGAGAAACTAGCAGTGCATTGTTTAGAAACGCGGAGACTTCTCTCAGGAGAAAGCGAGAAGCAAGCGTCAGCCTCTGGGGTGCAGAACCCGGGGCGGGAGGACGAGCCCGGACTGCCGTTTCTCGCTGTGTCCAGGTCTGCGTGACTCAAAACCCTGGACCGGGCCCGCACCGGTGGAGTCGGAAACAGGTGGCTGCGGCGCGGCAAGTACCGCCAGTGCCAGCGAGCGCGACGTCGCTCCCAAGCCCCCGTCTCTATGGCAACCGAGTGCGTCTAGGGACCGCCATTGCGCAGGCGCCCGGAGGCTAAGCCACTCGGACCCCAGCTGCGCCACGCAGGGCAGGCAATGCCGACGCTCCCGCGTGACGCACTTCCCGTGCTTGTCCCGCCCATCCCCAGGGCGGGGGCGTGGCCATGGCCGCGGCGCCCCAGCGGGGGCGGGCCCTAGGCTCCCGCCGTTGGGGTCCCACAGTTTCCAGCCGCCGCTCTCCTCAGTGCCCGGTGGGCCAGGAGGGCCTGGGAGCCCGAGGCCGTCCCCAAGTCGCTCCTGGGTCACTGGCGCGATGCGGGCCGTCCTCTCGGCTGATGGTGCGTGCGGGCGCGGATCAACTCCCCTGGGCCTCTGCACCGCCCCCGAGTCGTGCTCCGCTCTGGCAGAACGCGAGCGCCGTCCGGGTCCCGCTCCCGCTGGTCCAGCAGCCCCGGGCAGGACTCGGCGTAGGGTCCGCACGGGATAGGCTGGGGCTGCGCGCGCAGCGCCGCCGCCGGGCCTCCTGGGAGTTGTGGTCCGGCCACCCGCGCGGGACTCCAGCTCCCGTCAGGCCTCGCGCGGCCGGGGGCCGGCGGCGCTGGGGTCGGCGCCGGGGTCGTTGTCTGGGCCGGGTGGGTTGCGGCGCGCGGCCGGCGCTCTGGCCTGGCCTGGCCGCCGCTGAGCAGTCGGGGCCGGTGGGTGGCCTCGCACGCCGGGACAGACCGACAGACGGACTGGCCGGCAGTCCCGCGCCCCCGAGCGGAGCGGGCCGGACGGAAACGTCCGGGCAAGTTGGGGTCGGCAGGTACTGCGCGGCCCTGGCAAGGTCTGGCCGCGGACAGGGCCGGGCGGCCTCCGCGAGCCACGGGCACGAATGACAGGGGGCGGGGCGCGCTCCGGGTGGGGGTGCCCGCCGTGCCCGCCCCTGGCCCGCCCGTTCCCCTGCGCTGGCGCCCGTGCGCGTCCTGGAGCCTCCTGACGTCTGCGAGCCGCGGCCGCCAGATCCCAGGCGCACGCAGTTACGGGCCTGGCGCTGGCGGCTCCTGCGCGCTCAGACCCCAAGGAGCCCAACCGGGCAGGCGGCGGCCCTGGGTGTCGCGACCGTGGGGCCGAGTGGACTTGGAGCCGGCGGGCAGCCCCGGGGGCATACAGGAGACCGAGCCGCAGGTCGAGGTGCTAACTGTGCATCTTGGCATCTCCCCTCGGCCACAGAGTTGGAAGCCCAGCGAGGCTAGAGGCCAGTCCCAAAGTCTCCAGGCATCAGAGCTGCAGCCCAGGAACCTCAAGGCGGCCCGGCGGGCGACTGGACGGGCGGACAGGTGAGCTCTTGATCGTCCGCGGCCTGATAGTTTGCACTTGGCGCTCCCACCTTGGGGCTCCGTGGAAGCCACGTCAGAGGGGCTGTGTTTGTGTCTGAGCATGCATGCGAGTGGAGGGAAGTGGTGAGTAATCCCGCGTCTCCCCTCTGAGTTCGGAACCCATGGAGGAAAAAAGCAGAGGTGTCAGACAGGCCCCTGATAGGCACCTGCAGGACTGGGGCAGAGCGGCCGCAGCGCAGGAGCGCCGGCAAGCCTGGCCCTTCCCGGAAGGACCCCTCTGTCCGGTTCCACCCTGGCCTGTTGCTTCACATGCAACAAGTGTCTGAATGTGGCTCTCTCCTGGCCGAGGGCAGCCCTGGGCAGTGAGTGGGATGACACCCGAGCCTGCAGGGTGCCTGTGGGTCTCCACCCAGATGGGCAGGATTGGAGGTGGCCGCAGCGCTCGTGGGCTTTCCCCCAGCAGGTGTCTCCATGCTGGCCTCCCCGCCTCAGGGCTTCATCCCACTCGGTGGGCCTGATCTCCCTGGGGCACCTGGAATGTCCATCTGCATTAGCTGGAGCTACTCCATGGCCTGTGGCGTGCCACACCCAGCGGCATTTCGGTGTCATTAGGCACAGCTGGAGGTGCAAGGAGGAGGGCAGTCTCATGTCCAGTCCCAGTTCCATGTAACTTGCTTCTTCTGAATAAAGGCAATTTGCTAACTTCCTCGCTAAGTAGGATTTGGTTTCTATGGCTTTTAAAGCTTCTCCAATAAAATACTTGCAATAAGGCAACTGTCTCCTCCTACGCTCTCCTGACTGATGGTTCGGAAATTCTCCTGCCCTCTGAGAGCTTGCAGTTTCCTGTGAAAAAGAGAAACTAAGAAGCAGTAGAACAGACCCGGTGTCTGCTTGCGTGGTTAAGACGCTAAATCCTGAATGTGTGATGCTGCCTTTAGAAGCCATTTTCCCCAGCCTGGCTTGCTGGCTGCCCGTCTGGTTTGCTGTGTTGTGTCTCCAGTGGCTTTAGCTTCCAACAGGAAAGCCTGGTAGCCGAGCGAATCTGTGACCCAGGAAGTAGCAATTAAATGCCTGGGATGCTGCCTCGAGCCTGGTGTGTGCTCTGAGGTAAGTTACGATTTGCCAAAGCACATCTGTCGCCTGAGTCTTCATGCCCTGACTGCCTCCATCATTTTAAACATCGGGAGCAGCTGCCTGCGGCGGGGTTCAGATGCCAGCCAGGGGCACAGCCTGTGAACTGTGGGTAGATGGCAAAGTCTTGCATTTCTGGCAAAGGAAAAACATTTGGTAACCCTCTGAGTAAATGTCTGACTGGGATGAAGATACCCATTGTGGGGCAGCATCCTGAAGCGGAAGCCTGGGCTGTATGTTTACAAGAGGAGGAGCAGGAGTGGCCACAACCATGTACACCAGGGGCTGCCTGGCCACAGCTGTGGTCTGCTGGTCTGCTCCCTGGAGCCCCTCCACCAGTGCTGGGCTGTGGCTGTGGCTGTCCCTGGTTTGTCTTTCTGAGAAACCTTGGCCAGGTTGGCGTGAGGGTAGGGCTAGCCTTGGACATCTGCACTTTCCATAGCAGCCTCTGGCCCAGAGCTCACCGCTGTGGGCAGGTGATCAGGGTGATCAGGTCCCACGGGTCCCTCCTCTGCACCTGGAGCCTTGTGGGTTCAGAACAGAAAAATAGGAGGGGGCAACCCAGAGGCCTCCTGCTGTCCAGGAAGGAATGGATACTGGACGGGTCCAGGGTGGAGGCAGAGGGAGTGAGGGGCCCTTGGGGGAACATCTGTCCTAGAGGGCTTGATCTCCAGGCTGCCCACTCCACTCCTACCCCTAATGTGGTGTTCCTCACCCGCCTCCAGGAAGTCCTCACCTGAGGTCTGCAGCGGGTGTGCCAAGCGCTGGCCCCACATCACCTGCTCCCAGGCCTGCCCAGAGGATGGGGCCTGTGGCCAGTGCCCTCGGGGTCAGCTTGACCCAGACCCAGCCCGGAACCTGTCCCATGGCCTCAGGAGGACAGGATGGTCAGGGAAGCCCAAGGGATGAGCCCTTTTGTCCGCAAGCTTCCCTCTGAGATGGGCCGACTGCTTGTGCGACCCCACAGCCCCCAACTCTCATGAACAGTGGGGATGGGGCAGGCCCCTCGCTGGTGGGCTGGATCCTCCAGCCCCTAAGCAGGTACACTCTGTCTCCTTTGAGGAGAGACCACCCAGATGGAGGGATACAAGTGCTGGGTCCTGGCTGGGGTGCCCCTCCTCCCTGCGTGTGGAGGTCTCACTACTGCCTCCTGCCCCCACCACAAACACCCCCTAAAGAGGCCTTCGGAGGCAGGTACTGAGCCCTGAGGCCGGGGTGCCAGGAGCCCAATGGCAGGTGGTCTTGGGTGACTGCTGGCCCTGGGGCAATGGTGAGGAAGCCAGGCAGACAGCTGCAGGAAGGAGCTGAGGAGAAAGGCGGCAGAGCCTAAAAAGCTGTTGGCGGCTGGGCGCAGTGGCTCACACCTGTAATCCCAGCACTTTGGGAGGCCGAGGCGGGCGGATCACAAGGTCAGGAGATCGAGACCATCCTGGCTAACATGGTGAAACCCTGTCTCTACTAAAAAATACCAAAAATTAGCCGGGTGTGGTGGCGGGCGCCTGTAGTCCCAGCTACTAGGGAGGCTGAGGCAGGAGAATGGTGTGAACTTGGGAGGCGGAGCTTGCAGTGAGCTGAGATTGCACCACTGCACTCCAGCCTGGGCGACAGAGCGAGATTACGTATCAAAAAAAAAAAAAAAAAAAAAGCTGCTGCCCCCTCCAGAGGGTCCAGGATGCTGAGCTCCTGAGCCTGGGAGCCACCCTCATGTGGTCTGTCTGCACACTGGTGCCGCAGAAGGGTCGGCGGGCAGGCAGGCATGGCTGGAGGCCCCTCTCAGATGAGGCGACCACTCCAGGGCAGTGCCATGCTGGACAGAAGGGACTGCCTTGGAGGTGGGACAGACCCCAGACCCTTGGGGTGGGGGCCCTGCAGGGGAGGCTGTGAGGAGGTGCTGGGTCTATAGGCCCCTGTGTGCTCACATCCCAGTCCCCAGGGAGAGGTGTGGAGTGGGAGCACGCACCCAGCTCCCCTGTCCAGGCTCCTCCCCCTTGTTGGGGCAGCCCTCAGCAAGTGGGGGGCTGGTTCCAGGCACAAGAAGTGAGGCCAGGGAGGAAGCCCTGCCCGTGTTCAGCCCAATTGTGCCCCACCTGTGGTGGGCTTCCATGAGGGACAGCCTCTGGGAGGGTGGGGGTTTGTGGGCCAGGGCTGGAGAGCTGCCTGGCTGTGCTAAAAATACCAGGATGCTGCAGACAGGTGCCAGTCTGGGGCACAGGCCACCCTGTCTCAGGCCGATGGCCTTGGCACCCCACCTCACTGCCCCTGTGAAGTGGGGGCCACTGAGGCTTGATCTTGATTCCCAGAGGCCCTGCTGGTGACCTCCCCGACATCTCTGCCCTCTGCCCATCCCCCCAAGGGCAAGATTTGCCAAAGCACAGGACACATTGGCTCACACATGGGGCGCCCTGCCCCTGTCTTGTTGGAAAGGTCCAATGGCATATGGCTGGGGTCCATCAGCCAGCGGGTCGGGCAGGTGTGGCTGCTGGCCTAGGCTAGGCTGGCTCTGGCTGAGAGTCTGGGCACAGAGACAGAGGGCACCCCCCGTGTGCAGAAGGATCACAGTGTGGGCCAGGCTGGCTCTGGCTGAGAATCTGGGCGCAGAGACAGAGGGCACCTCCCGTGCTGCGGAAGGATCACAGTGTGGGCTAAGCTGGCTGTGGCTGAGAGTCTGGGCGCAGAGACAGAGGGCGCCCCCTGCTGCAGAAGGATCACAGTGTGGGCTCATGGCATTGGCTTTTTTGCGGTCCCAAGTCCTTCATCTCGGTTGCCAGGCCCATCTTGGGGCACGGCAGATGCGTGTCCCCTGCTAGCAAAGACCTCCAGTCAGTTCTGCGGCTGCCTGTGATGAGCCCTGCTCTGGCTAAATGGAGGTGTTTGGCAGGGAGGAGGCCCCAGCTTAGTGTGACCCCAGCTGTGGCCAATTCTGGTGGGATCCTGGCAAGGAGGAGGTTGCATGTGGATCTGGTGGAGGTGGATGGCCTGATAGGGGGTGGGGCCTGTACCCCTAAGGAGCAGTGCCCCTCTCACTTCTCCCCTGGCCAGCAAACTGCTGCGTCGGCCTCCCTGGCCTGTGCCGTTCTGCAGCGAAGGTCCCTGTGTAGAGGAGGCTGGAGTGGGGGATCACAGCCCAGGCCATGCCTCACCCTTCTTGGGTGCTCCATGGGCAAAAGCTGAGGTCAGTGTGTGGATCGTGGGAGCAGGAACCCTGCAGAGCCTGCCCCCAGCAGGTGGCAGAGCAGACAGTGGGGAGCTGCTGGGGCAGGAGGGGGTGACCTCTCTCCAGGACAGCCCCCAGTGGGGTGGGAGGGTCTGCAGAGATCTGGAGAGTCAAGGGTCACGACCAGGGTAGGGCCATGGAGCTGGGCTGGGCGGTGGAACTGTGTCCACCTGGACATGCTCTGGGTGAGGCACAGTCAGCGCTGGGATGGCTGGAAGCGGCCTGTGCTGGGCGGGTCCTCGGGACACGGGGGCTGCCGCTGTCACAGAAGCCTGGCACAAATTATCTCTGGTTCTTGTTTCATTAACTCAGGCAGCCATTCAGTCAAAGCTGAAGCTGGTGGGGTCCTGGCCAAACAGGACGCAGCAGTGCATCTCCTGGGGGCTGCCCTCAGAGGCCCCGCCAAGGGAAATAGTGCCACAGGGGCCCATGGGGAGGGCCTGTGGGTCACCTTGGGTGGTGGCTGGGCTCCTGGCTCCGAGGGCAAGGTGGGACTGCTCTGGCTGCCACTTGTGGAAGCTGATCATGCGGAGGCCCAACCAGGAGGCTACAGGAGGCCGTGGGGAGGGCAGAGCCAGCCGCTTTCCCTGATGGCTGTGGAGCTGCCCACGGGACCCCTCTCCTTGCCTGGGGCTCACTGGTGCCACAGGAAAAAGAAGCCCCTGGTGCTGGAGCCTGCCCTGGCCCAGGCCTTGGTGCACGTCTTGGCAGGGTCTCGCGCAAGGTGAGGGAGGCAGTGTCACCCAACAGGTGAGGCCTCTGGACAGATGAGGCCATGTGGGGTTTCCCTGAAGAAGCAGAGCCCGGCTGCTGGCTGGGGGCTCCTCTCCGTCACTGACAGGGAGAGCTGTGCTTTTAAAACATCCACCTGTTCCTGTGGAAGCCCTCGCGGTCCTGGGCAGGGTGAGGAGGGAGCATTGGAGAGGCCAAGCTGGCCAGGAGGTTTGTGCCCCTGAGAATTAGAGGGAGTCCTGTGCTCCAACTTGCAGCTGGGGCACGGATCGGCAGCCCAGCCCTGCAGGCGGAGTCCTTGCACTGGACTCAGTCTCCGGAATGGGGCTGGGCTCCTCACCGGGCCTTGCTCGGGGGACAACCTGTGGGGCTCAGGCCCCTGAGCCAGAGCAGGCGTGGGGGGCTTTGCTGTGGCCCCTCCTCACTGCCCACCTGCAGCCTCTCCTGGGCCAGGGTGTCTCCTGAACTGGCCTGAGATGCAAAGTGCTGGGCTGCAGTGCTGCCCAGGTGGAGGGCTGGCATGTTGAGACCCAGGCTGGCCTGTGTCCTGGAGTTGGCAGGGCCCCCTCCCATCCTCAGCCACTTCCACCCAGCCTCAGGGGTCCCTCCAGCCTCCTGGGACTGCCGTGTCCCCCACCTCTGCTTCAGGCAGTGCTCCTGGGCTGCCTCCTTTCCTGGCCATGGGGTCCTAGTGGTTTAGTGAAAAATGAGTGCTGGCCCTCCCCTCCCTGAGACAGGGTCTTGATCTCCCGCCAGGCTGGAGTGCAGTGGTGTGATCACAGCCAGCTGTCGCCTTCACCTTCTGATTTTCCCTCTTAATGTTCACATCCATTCTTCTTGTTAACGAGACTGTGCTGAAGCCCAGCATGGTGGAGAGCGGCAGCCCACAGTGACTCACGTCTGCAGAGTGAGCTCTCAGGGGTCAGCGCCCAGATTGGGGATTAGCAGTCCTGGGCCTCGAGCCCTGTGGCTGGTTCCATCCTTGCCTCCAGCAGCCTGGATTTGCACCTTTGTATAAATGGAGCCGCCTGGCATGGCGTTTGCACTTGGCTCCTTCCCACCATCTGCTGGTGAGCTCTGGCTTGTGCTCTGTGTGGCGAGTGGGTCCCTGCTTGGTTGGGACTCAGCCCTGCTTCAGGACCCCGTGGCCACTGAGGACCCAGGAACCTGCCTCTGCTCGAGTATCCAGCCTCTGTCGTGAGTGCCTGGCTTGGCCAGGGCCACTTTTCCGGAGAAGGCTCTGTGGTGCTGTGTGGCCTCGCTGCACTGTCCCTGATGTGCAGGGCCCAAAGCTGGCATCCCCCAGGAGCAGTGTCTGGGGACAGAGATGCCTCCTGGTCCCGCTGGCAGATGCCTGCTGGTCTTGTACGGCGCCTGCGTCGTGTTTGCCATTTTTCTGTTGCGTTGTCTGAGGTTTTCATGTGGATCATAGGAGTTCCTCACCCTGCGTGGACACGAGTCCTCTGAGGGACGTGTGTCAGTGTCTGCTCACATGCCACTGCCCGTCCAACCATGTGAGTGTCTTGGGGAACGGCAGCTCTTACTTCAGTGAAGTCCAGCGTCCAGCTCGTTAATTGGCTGTGGGAAGAGATGGCGGTTTTCTTCCAAGAGCTTTATTTGTGAACTTTTCATGAAGCCCCCGGGCCCAGACCACCCTGATCCCTGGGCCCAGACCACCTTGCAGGTCCCACGCCAGGCTGGCACGGCACCCACCTTCCCCACCAGCCTCCCTGGTGCCAGACTGCGGGTCTCCTTGGGCCCTAGGGCTTGAACCAGCCCGCCTGCCCCTTTGGGCCTCTCCTCTGCTCTCCCGCGGAGCCCACTCTGACCGGGAGTGTCCCGTGGTGGCCTGAGAATACCCTCTACCCACAGGTCCCGAGCAGCCCGGCCCACCATGGACCCCTCTGCCCACAGGTCCCGAGCAGCCCCGCCCAACATGGACCCAGACCCCCAGGCAGGCGTGCAGGTGGGCATGCGGGTGGTGCGCGGCGTGGACTGGAAGTGGGGCCAGCAGGACGGCGGCGAGGGCGGCGTGGGCACGGTGGTGGAGCTTGGCCGCCACGGCAGCCCCTCGACACCCGACCGCACAGTGGTCGTGCAGTGGGACCAGGGCACGCGCACCAACTACCGCGCCGGCTACCAGGGCGCACACGACCTGCTGCTCTACGACAACGCCCAGATCGGTGCGCGCCAAGGGCAGGCGGGACGGGCAGGACCCGGGGGCGGGAACGCCCCTCTGACCCCATCCCACCCCCAGGCGTCCGGCACCCCAACATCATCTGTGACTGCTGCAAGAAGCACGGGCTACGGGGGATGCGCTGGAAGTGCCGCGTGTGCCTGGACTACGACCTCTGCACGCAGTGCTACATGCACAACAAGCACGAACTCGCCCACGCCTTCGACCGCTACGAGACCGCTCACTCGCGCCCGTGAGTCCCGGGCCGCACCGGCTCCTGTGCGGCGGGTACCCGGGCCTTGCCACTGGGGCCTTGGCCTTCGGGGAGGGCGCTGCCTAACCACTCCCAGGGAGATGGAGCAAGTCTCTCCAGAGCCGGGGCCTTAAGCAATGGTGCCATGGGTGGGGCACAGAGGGTGGCCTCTGGGTGGCTCTACAGGCAGCAGTGGCCATCAGGCAGCCAGCATCCCCCAGGGCGGCATGAGACCTCCAGGAGGACAGCCCATACCTGGAGCCAGCCCCTGGGCTGTCTTGGAGGCTGCTGCGCTCTGGTCCTAAGGCATCAGCTCGGGGAGAATCTAGCCTGCTTGGGGCAAAGGCAGCCAGAGGTGTCACCCCGTCCCCTGCATTGTCACCCTTGTCTCTGGCCCTCCCTGCACGTGGAGGGCGGTGTGGTCGTCTGGGGAGTGCTGTTGGCCAGGCCTGCTTTCCTCATTCCTCCCTTCCCACATGCTGAGCCCACCTCTGGGCCTGGCTGTGCCCCAGCTCACTGGGAGGCAGCAGGCATGAAGCGACCGCACCCAGAGGTCTTGCCAAGGGTGGGCCCGGGTGCCTTCCCAGCCTGGCATCAGGGAAGTCCCTGGAGGAACGTGGTCCGCTGGTTCGCTCCAGGCCCCTGAGCCCAGGGGCATTTCCTCGCAGTGTGAGGAGGGTGCTGACCTGCTGGACCGGCCATTCCCGGGCAAGAGCTGGGGCTGCGGAGCCCAGCAGGCTGGGTGGACAGGGGGCCTGCTCCTCTGTGTCGCTCTCCCAAGTGGTTCAGGACAGGAAGAGATGGAGGTTTTCTCCCGAGAGCTTTATTTGTGAACCCTCTTGCAGTGTCACACTGAGTCCCCGCCAGGGCCTCCCGAGGATCCCACTAAGGGGCATCTTCCAGGGAGCGAAGGTGGTGCGAGGCCCCGACTGGGAGTGGGGCTCACAGGATGGTGAGTGGAGGCCGAGGGGCAGGGGTCAGGGCTGGGCTGTGGCTGGCTCATGGCTCAGTCTCAAGGCACAGCCTTAGCCTGCTGGCGGGGACTCTTTCCCCAGGAGGGGAAGGGAAACCAGGCCGTGTGGTGGACATCCGTGGCTGGGATGTGGAGACAGGCCGGAGTGTGGCCAGCGTGACGTGGGCTGATGGTACCACCAACGTGTACCGTGTGGGCCACAAGGGCAAGGTGGACCTCAAGTGTGTGGGCGAGGCAGCGGGCGGCTTCTACTACAAGGACCACCTCCCAAGGCTTGGTATGAGGCTGTCCCACTGACCCCATCAGCCCTCCTGCCTTGGCTGAAGTCCCAGAGGGGAGGGGCTGCTGCCTGAGGCCTGGCCTGCCACCCTCCCCAGGCAAGCCGGCCGAGCTGCAGCGCAGGGTGAGTGCTGACAGCCAGCCCTTCCAGCACGGGGACAAGGTCAAATGTCTGCTGGACACTGACATCCTGCGGGAGATGCAGGAAGGCCACGGCGGCTGGAACCCCAGGATGGCGGAGGTGAGCTGCCCCACCTTGGAGCCCTGTGTGCCCTGCCCTTCCAGCCCTCCGGACCCCCAGCCCCTTCCTCCCCAAGCGTCCAGCCCGACCCAGCCACAGCTCCATGACCCGCCACAGTTTATCGGACAGACGGGCACCGTGCATCGCATCACGGACCGAGGGGACGTGCGCGTGCAGTTCAACCACGAGACGCGCTGGACCTTCCACCCCGGGGCGCTCACCAAGGTGCCTGGGGGGCTGGGCTGCGCCTCATCTGTTTGCTTCTGTAACCCCTTCCACGTACCCACTCAGCCTTGGGGGGTCAGGCAGGACTAGGGTGCCAGCTGTACCCACCAGCCCCCAGCCCTGAAGGAAGAGGAGGGACTGGTGGGTGGAGGTGGGTGGGGTCAAGGAGAAGAGGGGGTTGGGTGTGAAGGGACCCAGAGGAGGGTATGTCTCTGGGAGCTGGTACGACTGGAATGGGCAGGTTAGGGCCTCCCTCTGTGCCAGGATACCAGGAAGGCAGGATAGCTTTGTGGGCGGGAGGGAGGCAGCTGGGCTAAGATGCTCCTGGTTAGTGCTGTATGGGGGCCGATGGGGGTGGCTGGTTAGGACAGGGAGGTGGACGCTTGGCCTAGAGTGGTGGGGGAGGTAGTGAGGGCTGCCTGGGAAGCAGGATGGCAGGGAGGGGGCTGGAGGTGGTGGTGGTGGCAGCTTAGATGGCCCTGGGAGGGGCAGGCCTGGGGCAAAGCGTCAGAGCTCAGCTCTGGATCTGGGGTCCTGGATACCAGGCACCTTTGAGGAGGCGCCGAAGGGAGTCATGAGACGGGCTTGTAGAGTGAGTTCCCTGCATATGAGGGCTCAGGTGGGGCAGAGTGGGCCCACCCTGCACCCCATGGTCCTGGGGTCCCACCCCCACACTGGCTCATGGGCCCTGGCCATGCTGCCTGCTGCTGGTCAGTGTACGGCTTCCCAGGGCCAGCCACCTCGGCTTCACACCTGCCCAGAGCCAGCTTCTGTCTGCCTGGACACTCCTCCCATGGCTCTGGGGCTAGGGACACCCAGGGCTGCCTTGGACACCTGGGGCTCTCGTCCAGCCAGAGCCTCTGGCAGTGCTTGGGGTAGGGGCCGGGGCCGAGTCAGGCCTGCCTGTCTCGTGGAGCTCAGCAGGTTGCCCTCCTGTTCCATGAGCCTGGGCAGCCACACACAGCTGGGGGGGGGCCCCTCACGCCCTTCTTTGTTGATCAGCACCACTCCTTCTGGGTGGGCGACGTGGTCCGGGTCATCGGCGACCTTGACACAGTGAAGCGGCTGCAGGCTGGGCACGGCGAGTGGACAGACGACATGGCCCCTGTGAGTCCCCCTGCCATCCCCGCTGCCCCCACACCTGCAGCCTCCTGTGACCCGCCGCTGCCCCCACACCTGCAGCCTGCCGTGACCCCCTCCCCCCCACCGCAGGCCCTGGGCCGCGTCGGAAAAGTGGTGAAAGTGTTTGGAGACGGGAACCTGCGTGTAGCAGTCGCTGGTCAGCGGTGGACCTTCAGCCCCTCCTGCCTGGTGGCCTACAGGCCCGAGGAGGATGCCAACCTGGATGTGGCTGAGCGCGCCCGGGAGAACAAAAGTGCGGCACAGCTCAGGCGGCCAGTGGGAGGTGGGGCTGCCCCTGGCCACCGCTAACCTCAGCCCTGCCCCCAGGCTCACTGAGCGTGGCCCTGGACAAGCTTCGGGCCCAGAAGAGTGACCCAGAGCACCCGGGAAGGCTGGTGGTGGAGGTGGCGCTGGGTAACGCAGCCCGGGCTCTGGACCTGCTGCGGAGGCGCCCAGAGCAGGCAAGCTCCCGCCCCCATCCTCCCATACTGGCCAGTCGGAGAGTGAGGGGCCGAAGGCCGGGGACTCACCTGCTGGCTCTCCTGGCAGGTGGACATCAAGAACCAAGGCCGGACCGCTCTGCAAATGGCTGCCTACCTGGGCCAGGTGGAGTTGGTACGGCTGCTGCTACAAGCCAGGGCAGGTGTGGACCTGCCAGACGACGAGGGCAACACGGCGCTGCACTACGCAGCCCTGGGGTGAGGCCTGGGAGGGGCCCGGCGGGGCTGAGCCTGTGTGTCCAGCCACTGGGCACGGCGCCCTCCCTCTCCCACTTCCTCTCCTGTCAGGAACCAGCCCGAGGCCGCCAGGGTGCTCCTGAATGCTGGGGGCCGGGCGGACGCCATCAACAGCACCCAGAGCACAGCACTGCACGTGGCTGTGCAGAGGGGCTTCCTGGAGGTGGTCCGGGCCCTGTGTGAGCGTGGCTGTGACGTCAACCTGCCCGTGAGTGCGGCTCCCTGGCCTGGGTTCCCCCTGCCCGTGAGTGCTGCTCCCTGGGTGCCCCCTGCCCGTGAGTGCTGCTCCCTGGGTGCCCCCTGCC
>NW_026652284.1:1188801-1240430 GCF_009828535.3 Hylobates moloch
CTGGGTGCCCCCTGCCCGTGAGTGCTGCTCCCTGGGTGCCCCCTGCCTGTGAGTGCTGCTCCCTGGGTGCCCCTGCCCGTGTGTGCTGCTCCCTGGGTGCCCTGGCTCTTGACCCAAGCATAAGTCACCCCCAGGTGACCAGACTCCGCCCCAGCAGGATGTCCACTCGGACACGCCCCTGCACTCCGCCATCTCAGCGGGTACTGGAGCCAGCGGCATCGTTGAGGTCCTCACGGAGGTGCCAACCATCGATGTCACCGCCACCAACAGCCAGGGTTTCACCCTGCTGCACCATGCCTCCCTCAAGGGCCATGCGCTGTGAGTGTGGGGTGGGCACACAGCTGCAACCAGCCTCTTGCTGTGCTGCCTGGGGACAGTCCCAGGTCCCAGACCAACCTCCCTGCTCCCACAGAGCTGTGAGAAAGATTCTGGCTCGGGCGCGGCAGCTGGTGGACGCCAAGAAGGAGGACGGCTTCACGGCGCTGCACCTGGCCGCCCTCAACAACCACCGCGAGGTGGCCCAGATCCTCATCCGGGAGGTGCGGACGCGGCCCAGGCCTGCCCAAGGACCAGGGAGCGGGAGGCCCACTGGGGTCCCTGGGCTGAGCCCGTGCCCACCCTTCCCTAGGGCCGCTGTGATGTGAATGTGCGCAACCGGAAGCTGCAGTCTCCCCTGCATCTGGCCGTGCAGCAGGCCCACGTGGGGCTGGTGCCACTACTGGTGGACGCTGGGTGCAGTGTCAACGCCGAGGACGAGGAGGGGGACACAGCCCTGCACGTGGCGCTGCAGCGTCATCAGCTGCTGCCCCTGGTGGCTGATGGGGCCGGGGGGGACCCAGGGCTCTTGCAGCTGCTGTCCAGGGTGAGGAAGTGTGGCGTGGGGTGTTGGAGAGACTGCGGTGGCGCCGGCTGCAGGCTCTGGGCAGGGCCTGTGCCACTGTCCACCTTACCCTCCAGTGATGGCCCAGGGAGCCAGGTGTTCTGTGGGTGGAGCAGACGGGAGCCAAGTTCTATGTGATCTTTCAGCCTGCACCCCGAGGCAGCTTGGGAAAGGGGTGGTGCCCATGGGATGGGGAGAGGTGGGGCTTCTTCCGGTCTCAGAGCTCACCTAGCAGGGTGCTCCTCCTGCCTGTTCTACCTGTGTTCCGGAAGAGGTGCCCCTGCCTTGTATTTTAGACCTGGGGCGCCGGCTGCTGGGGCTGCGGGGTGCCAGGAGATGCCTCGCTCCGACCTACCCCGGCGCCGGCCCTCACCGGCGTCTGTCCTGCCGCCTAGCTACAGGCCTCAGGCCTCCCCGGTAGCGCGGAGCTGACGGTGGGCGCGGCAGTCGCATGCTTCCTGGCGCTGGAGGGCGCCGACGTGAGCTACACCAACCACCGCGGCCGGAGCCCGCTGGACCTGGCCGCCGAGGGCCGCGTGCTCAAGGCCCTTCAGGGCTGCGCCCAGCGCTTCCGGTGAGTCCGTGGACGGCGCGGAGGGGGTCCCGCGGCCTCTGGGCCCTTCTCAAGCCGCCTCCTCCCCCTGCAGGGAGCGGCAGGCGGGCGGGGGCGCAGCCCCGGGCCCCAGGCACACGCTCGGGACGCCCAACACCGTGACGAACCTGCACGTGGGCGCCGCGCCGGGGCCCGAGGCCGCTGAGTGCCTGGTGTGCTCCGAGCTGGCGCTGCTGGTGCTGTTCTCGCCCTGCCAGCACCGCACCGTGTGCGAGGGTGAGTGGGGTCCCCGGGGTGGGGGGCCCGGGTAGTACGGCCCCAGCCAACCGCGCACTCCTCTTCGCAGAGTGCGCGCGCAGAATGAAGAAGTGCATCAGGTGCCAGGTGGTCGTCAGCAAGAAACTGCGCCCAGGTGGGTGTAGCTCGGCGCCCCCAACACGCCTCCTGCTCAGCTGGTGGCCCGCCCCTCCTCTCCCACAATTCCGTCCATGGCCCTTCACCAGGTCACACCCCGCCCTCCCAAGGCTCACACCCTGCCCTCCCAAGGCTCACACCCTGCCCCCAGCCCCGCTGGAGGTCACGGCCTGCTCCAGATCACACCCTGCCCATAGCCCCGCCTCAAGGTAACACCCTCCTCCCCAGATCACACCCCAGCCCCGGTGAATTTCAGGGCCCCTCCCAGATCACACTCCCTCCATAGCCTCACCCCAGATCACAGCCCACCCAGAGCACCGCCTCCCCATCACACTCCGCCCCGGGTCACATTCCACCTGTAGCCCTGACTCCAGCCCGCATACTACCTTATGCCTGATTTCCACGGTTCACATTCTGCCCGCCCGCACCCGGGCCCCAGCTCTGCCTCCAAGTCACCCACCCCACCAGCTCCCCTTCTAGGTCACAACCCGTCCCAGGTGACACCCCGCCCCCAGCCTCGCCCCCCGTGGCCCGTCCGCAGCTCCCTGCTCCCCGCCATTCCGCCACCCGGCCTCCCAGCTCACACCCGTCCCCCACCCCGCAGACGGCTCTGAGGTGGCGAGCGCCCCCCCCGCCCCCGGCCCGCCGCGCCAGCTGGTGGAGGAGCTGCAGAGCCGCTACCGGCAGATGGAGGAACGTATCACCTGCCCCATCTGCATCGACAGCCACATCCGCCTCGTGTTCCAGTGCGGCCACGGCGCATGCGCCCCCTGCGGCTCCGCGCTCAGCGCCTGCCCCATCTGCCGCCAGCCCATCCGCGACCGCATCCAGATCTTCGTGTGAGCCGCGCCGTCCGTCACGCCCGAGCTGCCTTCGCGTGCCCCCGCCCTGTGTTTTATAAAAAGATTCTTGGACGTTGCCTTCGCTGTCTGCCTGGGGGACCGGGCGCCTCTGGGGTCCTCCCCTCGGGACACGCGGGCGGGCCTGGGGGCCTCCCCCTTCACTGGGTCCGCCCCGCCCGCCCCAGGCTCTCGGGTCCGGACTCCCGCCCAGACTGCGGCCTCCCGGCCAGGACACCCTCCAGGCGCGGGCACGGGTCCGACGGGGCGAGGGCTCCTGTGTTTGCCCCCGGGCCCCCCTCGCTCCTCCGTCCTGGGGGCGGCCGCGGGGACTCGCGCTCTGACCCAAGAGGCCCGACACTCCTCAGGGCTGTGGGGTCCCGTCCCAGCAGGGAGTTGGGGGGCCGTCCCAGGCATGGTCTGGGACCCGAGGAAGGGGCCGGGCGCACGCAGGCGGGGGCAGGGGGGGGGGGGGCGGTGTCGGAGCAAATACGCGGCCGGGCCCAGCGTCCTCGCGCTTTCCAAGAACCGCCCGCGGCCGCCGCCAGCTGCTTGGCGCTGACCCCGTTGGCCGGGCTGCAGTCACCCCTGGGCCTGAAGCCGGCGCGGAAAACGGGGAGGGACGAGACAGACACAGGCCGGTCTGGCTTGGAATCTCCAGCTCCTCTGCCCAATCCCCCACCCCCTCCCCGCGGGACGCCGGTGCCAGGTCTCGGTCCCAACCCAGAACCGCTCGCGCCTGGACGCCAGCCGCCCCGTCGATCCTTTGGGTCTCCGAGCTCCCCGCTCCCGCCCCCGCCCCCAATCAGGACCGGTCCAGACCTCCACGCCCGGCGCTTGGCTCCGCTTCCCGTTCCCCCTCCCGTGTCCCTCTCCCCTTTGCTGGGGCCTAGCTGGGGATTCAGGAGCCACACACCCTCCACCTCACGCGCTACCCTCCACGGGGGTTCCCCCGAGCCAGGGCCCGCCCCTTCCCGGCTCCCCGGGAGACCCCGGCAAGTTCCCTCCCTCCGCCCCGCAACCTGGCGCCCTCGGCGGCCCTTCCCTACCCACGCACCCCCCCCCCCCCCCCCCCCCCGCCGCCCCATACTCACTGCCACGTCCCCATCCTGCCATCCCCTCCCAGCTCTCGGGGACACTGTCAGGCGAGCAATGCGTCCCCTGCGGCCCAGCTCAGCTGCCTGGGCCAGGATGGAGACTCCGCTCATGTGGGGTTCGGGATTGTTGGGGATTCCGTTTGGGAAAAAAGCCACCAGGTCATTCACTGCCCAGCAGTGGGGGCTTGGGGACCCCCCCGGCCACCCTTTCCTAAGCGGGAGCCCTGGCGCTGCCCTTCCCGGGCTGCCTGGGGTCCTCTTCGCTCCCGCCTCCGAGGACCCCGCCCAGCAGGCCATGCCCAGGCCTCTGCCCCTGGCCCACGGGATGCGGGTCCCCATGCCCCCGGCTGGAGGCAGCAGGCAGCTCGGCCAACGGACGGGCCAGCTGGTTCCCTTCAGGGGCAGCCTTGCCCCCTCTCCCGCCCCGTCTCCCTCCCCCCCACCACACGGGGCTGTAACCCGAGCCGCCGAGCCACTGCCTCCCCTCCGGATCCTCCCCGGCGGCTCTGCGGCCCGGGCCCCCGCGCCGTGCTGCCCCATGCGGCCCTGAGCCCCACAGCAAGTCTGCCATGGGCCGCGGGGCCCGTGTCCCCTCGGAGGCCCCGGGGACCGGCGTCGAGCGCCGCTGGCTTGGAGCCGCGCTGGTCGCCCTGTGCCTCCTCCCCGCGCTGGTGCTGCTGGCCCGGCTGGGGGCCTCGGCGGTGCCGGCCTGGAGCGCAGCGCAGGTGAGCGGCGGGCGGGGAGGCCAGGTGTCGGGTTGGGGGGTTCTCACGTCTGTGGGTCTGGTCTATCTGGGGGCCCGCAGGACGTGTGCGGGGTGTGTGGGGTGTTTGAGGGTCCGGATGTGCGTCCCGAGGTCGGAGGGTTGGACGCCCCCGTGTCCAGTTGTTGGGAGGGGTGGGAGGCCGCGCCCTGCTGTTCAGCCCCTTCCCCTCCACTGGGCCGCGTTCCCAGGGAGGTGCAACGGGGCGCTCAGGTTAGGAGACCCGAAACTACAGGCAGACAGGACTCGCCACGCCCGCTCCCAGCCCTGGGCACCCCCACCGCCGTTTCCTTCCAGTCCATTTTCCGCGGCAGTTTTTGGCCCTGGGGACCGTTACCGGTGCCTCCCACGCACGCTTTCTTCCCTGAAGGGAGACGTCGCTGCGCTGGGCCTTTCGGGGGGCCCCCCCACCCGGGGCCCGGGCCCACTGGCCCCCCGCAGACGCCGCTACACGCTGACTCCAGCCAGGCTGCGCTGGGACCACTTCAACCTCACCTACAGGTGCGCCCTGGCTTGGCCCTGGGGGAGGGGGCGCGGTCGGCCCCAGCTGAGCTCACTTTCCCTGCAGGATCCTCTCCTTCCCGCGGAACCTACTGAGCCCGCGGGAGACGCGGCGGGCCCTGGCTGCCGCCTTCCGCATGTGGAGCGACGTGTCCCCCTTCAGCTTCCGCGAGGTGGCCCCCGAGCAGCCCAGCGACCTCCGGATAGGTGGGCGCCCGCCCCTCGCCCCGGCCCGGCCGTGCGCGCCCGGCCTCTCAGCCCTGTGCTTCCCCCAGGCTTCTACCCGATCAACCACACGGACTGCCTGGTCTCCGCGCTGCACCACTGCTTCGACGGCCCCACGGGGGAGCTGGCCCACGCCTTCTTCCCCCCGCACGGCGGCATCCACTTCGACGACAGCGAGTACTGGGTCCTGGGCCCCACGCGCTACAGCTGGAAGAAAGGTGACCGTCCAGGCTGGCCTCCTGGAGGCCTCTCCTCTGCAGCACAGTGGGCTGCCGCGGTCGGGCTTTGGGGCAGACGGCAGGAGGGACCTTCCGGGGTGGTGGCTGCTACTGGAGTCAAGCAGGAAAGGAGGGGAGCCCGTGGGAGCCCCCAATCCCGGCAGCCCTGAACTCCCTTTCCCATCCCCCTGTGCCTCTGGAGTGGGAGCTGGAGCTGCATTCCTGGGGGCCAAGCTCACCGCCTGGGCCCAGAACATTCTTATCTTTCCGTGGCTGCGGCCGGCCGAGGGCGGCTCTGCGGCTGCGCTCCAGCAGATGTCCCGGGCCTCGGGGAGCTGGCCCACGGGCGGCGGGGCTGGGCCCGGGGCTCCCAGGCGCTGACCCCCGGGGCCCGCAGGCGTGTGGCTCACGGACCTGGTGCACGTGGCGGCCCACGAAATCGGCCACGCGCTGGGCCTGATGCACTCACAACATGGCCGGGCGCTCATGCACCTGAACGCCACGCTGCGCGGCTGGAAGGCGTTGTCCCAGGACGAGCTGTGGGGGCTGCACCGGCTCTACGGTGAGTCCCTTTGTCGGGCGGGAGGGCGGGGACCGGGCAGTCCTGAGCCAAGTCGTGCTTCCCACGCTCCCGGCAGGATGCCTGGACAGGCTGTTCGTGTGCGCGTCCTGGGCGCGGAGAGGCTTCTGCGACGCTCGCCGGCGGCTCATGAAGAGGCTCTGCCCCAGCAGCTGCGACTTCTGCTACGGTGATGCCCACAGGGCCAGGACAGGGCTGCGTGGGAGCTGGGTCTTGGCTATGGTCTGGGCTGAGGGGGCACTGATGGGGCTCTTTTCCCCACCCCGAGCAGAATTCCCCTTCCCCACAGTGGCCACCACCCCACCCCCTCCCAGGACCAAAACCAGGCTGGTGCCTGAGGGCAGGAACGTGACCTTCCGCTGCGGCCAGAAGATCCTCCACAAGAAAGGGAAAGTGTAGTGAGTGAGCGCCCCCGGTGGTCCTCAGGGTGGGCAGCCCCGCGGCCCTGGGGCAGGGGTGCCTGGCAGGCAGCCGGCGGGGGCTGTGCCTGCAGGAGACACCCCGCCCCCCTGCAGCTGGTACAAGGACCAGGAGCCCCTGGAGTTCTCCTATCCTGGCTACCTGGCCCTGGGCGAGGCACACCTGAGCATCATCGCCAACGCCGTCAACGAAGGCACCTACACCTGCGTGGTGCGCCGCCAGCAGCGCGTGCTGACCACCTACTCCTGGCGGGTCCGTGTGCGGGGCTGAGCCCGGCTGATAAAGCACTTTCTGTCTGATGTCTCCTCGCCTATTCTTGGGAGGGCAGCGGGCAGCCAATCTGGGCAGGTGGACACCCCAGCCCCTGGTCCACCGAGAGGTGGGTGTCCTCGGGGCCGGGTACCCCCTGCTTCCCCGCACAGCGGACAACAGGTACAGCACAGGACGGGATGGGCTTTGCCAAGGTGGCCCCTGCGAAAGTGGGATAAGCAGAGACCCCAGTGCTAGGGGCAGCACGTGGGATAGCCCCAGAAGCCTGGGTTCTGTCTAGGATTTGCTCACAGATGGGGGAGGGAGGCAAGGGGGGGCTTCCTGAAGGACGTGGCTGGGATGGGCCTCCAGGATCTTCTGCAAGGGGATGTGGGTGGGGGCTGGGAGGACTGGCACAGGGTGGGGGACCACCTTGCCAGAGTGGAGGCCCCCCAGGAGGTAGGAGCACCCCTCCTGCTTGGGGAAGACACTGGACCACGTGGGGTCAGAGGCCACAGCCACCCACCCCACCCTCTTCCCCTAGAGCCGGGTGGTCTGTGTCTCCCCTCCCACACATGGTCCCGGGCCACTGAAAGAAGAACACGGGGAGCTTTCCTCAAAGAATATTTTAATACATTTTAAAACTCATAACAACGTTGTATAAAAACCTGCTGAGGCTGCTGGCACACCTGGGGCTGGGGGCCAGGGGCCTGTGTGGATAGGGCTGGTCTGGAGGAGCGGGTTGGGGCAAGAAGGCATCGCTCATCCCAACACACAAACAGGTCTCCAGCTCGGAAGATTAAACAATCGACTCGGCCCCCACCAGCTCCTTTCCAAATCACGGCCCAGCCAGCCCTGAGTGTCGAGAGTGGGAGAGGGTGTGTGGAGGTTTGTGCTGCCCCAAGTGGGCACCCGCAGATGCCCACCCTCTCCTCCCTGGGCAAGGCACGGAAACCTGAAAACACAGCTCTTTCCTCCACAACAAGGAAAATGATTTAATTCTACAAATTTACAAACCAAAATACAAAAACAAAACATGGAGCACAAAATAAGACGAATTCTGAGTCTCATCGCAGCTCCAGCCGCAGTAGCTGCGCCTGTGGTCCCGGCTGAGTTCTCCCCATGACGGGGTCCACTCTGACCTTCAGAACTTGAGGCTGAAGCCGGGGCCCGCGGCTGAGGCCCCTTGGTTCGTGGTGGTAAGGTGGAAGCCCGTCTCCTTCAGGTCGTCGTCGCCCTGGGACGAGTCGGCTATCGTGAGGACCCTGCCCAAGCCAGCCCCACCTGTGGGCACGCCCCACCCGCCAGGCCCCTCACCAGCTGGCTGTAGCCCAGGCCTCCCTCAGGGGGCCTCGGGCTGGTGCCCCGCTTCACACGCTGCTGCTCGCTCTTGGCAGGCCACGTGGGGAACATGGAGGGGTCGATGGGGAGGGGGGTCTCGCGGAAATACTCGTGCTTGAGGCCGTCCTCAGCGCTGATCCTCCTCCCGGGGAAGTAGGTCAGGAACCTGGGGGGAAAGGGCCAGAGGCCCAGGAGGCGCTCGTGTGCTCCACTGGGTCCCCCAAAGATGGAAAGATGGGCTGTGTTGGGATGGGGCTCAGGGCATGGGGCGCCAGGCACCAGAGTAGTTCTGGAAGGTGGTGAGCCAGCAGGTGGGCCTCGGACCGGGAAGCCACCGCTATGGCTCGGGACCTCCCGCCGCCCGGCTGCACTGCGCTCACTTGTTCATGAGGTCGAAGCCCTGGTCTGAGAGCAGGGCCCCGAAGCGCTTCCGGAGGTTGTTGTAGGGGTGCTCGCTGAAGGTCATCTTCTTGACTGCTGGGAGCTCGCTGTAGCCAGGCCAGATTTTCTCACTGGGGGTCCCCAGATCCTGAAAGACAGAGGTGCTTCAACAGCCACGCCAAGTAGCCCACAGTGTTGGCACCTGTGTCCCGTCAGAGACGCCACCAGGAGGGCTCTCAGTGGCCCTGGTCCCCATCTCAACCCAGCACCTGTGCGCCCCCCAGCCCCATTCCTGCAGCTCCTCCACAACCCCACAGTGCACCTGCAGCAGGGCCCAGACCCACCTTGAACACTTTGTTGATCTGATCAATTTCTGACTTCCCGGGGAACAGAGGCTTCTGAGTCAGCAGCTCCCCGAAGATGCAGCCCACTGACCACATGTCCACGGCCGTGGAGTATTCCTAAGAGGCCAGGAGAGGCGTTCAGGAGGGCCAGGGCCTGCAAAGCTGTGGGAGGCTGCGTGGGGGGCAGAGGAGACTGACGCCCAGGACTCACCTTGGCACCAAGCAGCAGCTCTGGGGCGCGGTACCACAGGGTCACCACAACCGGGGTGTAGGCCTTCAGAGGGGACCCGTACTCCCGTGCCAGCCCGAAGTCACCCACCTGCAAGGACAAATGGACGGCTGTGGGTGGGCCCGGACAGGTCTCCCTGGGATGGGCCACTCGGGAGGGGGACTCACCTTGAGGATGCCGGCGTGGCTCAGCAGCAGGTTGGACGTCTTGAGGTCACGGTGCAGGATCCAGTTGTCGTGCAGGTGCTTCACCCCCCGCAGCAGCTGGATCATCAGGGTCTTCACCTCCCCTGGGAGGGAGACAGGCTCCCATGTGGACCCGGCCGCCCCCAGCCCAGGGCACTCAAGGGTGGCCCACTCGCCTCGGCAGCAACAGAGGCTTCTCAGGGCTTTCCCTGTGGATGCAACTGGCCCTCCCTGCAAAAGTGCCACGGTGGGGGTCACCAGGACACTGTCCCCACTTGTGCGCAGAGAGGCCCCTGGGGTGCGGCTGTACCTGGCAGGAAGGGCTGTTTCATGGTCTCCATCAGGCTCTTGAGGTCGTGCTCCACATAGTTCATCACGATGTAGATCTTGTCCATGTTGCTGCCCACCACGATCTCCTGCACGGCATGGCTCTGTGGATGCTGGGGACCTCCAGGCCCCCACCCACCCCCGCCACCACCTGAACCCGGGTGCAGATGCTGAGGGACAGTAAGGACCTCCGGTGCCACCCAGGAGGCAAATGCTTGCTTCTGTGTGGTCTGTGAAGGGCTCCACTAAGCGCAGGGGAGTGTAGGAAGCACCCGGCCCCAAGACAGCACGGGGCCCTGTCGGAAAAGCCTTCCACCTAGGGCCAGGCGCGGTGGGGCCATGCTCACTCTAACGGTGACGATGTTGGGATGCTGGGCCTTGAGGATGGTGTTGATCTCCCTCAGTGACGTGATCGGGAAGCCCTCCTTCTCCTTCTCCATCTTCAGCCGCTTTAGAGCCACAATTTCATCTGTGAAGAAAACAGACGGCACTGAAAGGCATTCTCAAAACCACGGTACCAACAGTGGACTCGTTCAGTGAGGACCGCAGGCAGTGCCCAAAGTGTCAGCATTTCACGGAGGGGGATCTCGTTCTAGGTGGCGGCACGTGGGCACCAGGAGAACACCCCAGCTGAGGTCTGGGCAACACCCACGGCTTCCTACTCTCAACACACCACAGACACTCACAGCCACCTACAGCCACCTGGGATCCCAGTGGCCACGCCAACTCCACGTCGACTTCCCCAGCAGAGCCGGCCTCACCTGGGATCCCAGTGGCTGACTCCCCAACAGAGTCCCCGGCTCACACACCTACTTGGGCGGGACGCTGGGAACGCAAACCTGCAGACCAGCCCTGGCACAGACCACTCCACGTACTGGGCCTCGGCCCTGTGGGGGAAGTGGCAAAGCCCCAGGGCCAGGCTGACCTCTGGCTTCTAGAGGCACTGAGGGGTCCAACCTCCAGTAGCTGCTCAGGTGAGGCGGGACCTGGTGTAGTTGCAGCTCTCGGGCAGCCAGCCCCTGCCCCACTTCCCCTTGCCTTTGTGGGGTGAGCTGGGACTCCACCCACCTGTTTTCTTGTCTTTTGCTCTGTAGACCACTCCATAGGTGCCCTCCTCGATCCTGTTCAGGCACTGGAACTCCTCGACGCTCCGGCAGCCCTGGGAAGGAAGCGCCTATGTGAGGTCTCAGTGGCCATGTCAGCTGGAGGGAGGGTGGCTGCGTCCACATGCACAGCACACCCGGCACGGGGCGGGTGCAGGGCAGAGCCCTGGGACTGGGCCGGGGGTGGGGCCGGGAGTAGCTCAGTTCTTTCAAAGTCTCTTTCCTTGCAAAACCATCTGACACTTTATTATCAAACAAAACCAGTGCGAACAAAAGGCCATCCCAGCCAGGTGCGAGGGCTCAGGCCTGTAATTCCAGCACTTTGGGAGAGCAAGGCAGGATTGCTTGAGCCCAGGAGTTCAAGACCAGCCTGGCCAACATAGCAAAACTCTGTTTTCCTTTTTTTTTTTTTTTTTTGAGATGGAGTCTCGCTCTGTCACCCAGGCTGGAGTGCAATGGTGAGATCTCGGCTCACTGCAACATCCACCTCCTGGGTTCAAGCGATTCTCCTGCCTCAGCCTCCCTAGTAGCTGGGATTATAGGTACGCACAATCACGCCAGGCAAATTTTTGTATTTTTAGTCGAGACGGGGTTTCACCATATTGGCTAGGCTGGTCTCGACCTCCTGACCTCTGATCCGCCCACCGCCTCGGCCTCCCAAAGTGCTGGGATTACAGGTGTGAGCCACTGTGCCGGCCAAAACTCTTTTCTACAAAATAAAAAAATTAGCCAGGCATGGTGGCTTGCGCCTGTAGTTCCAGCTACTCAGGAGGCTGAGATGGGAGGATTGTTTGAGCCTGGGAGGTGGAGGCTGCAGTGAGCTATGATTAAGCCACTCCACTCCAGCCTGGGTGACAGAGACAGACCCAGTCTCCAAAAAAAAAAGGCCGTCCTGAGAGTCTGTCAAACTGGATGTGTCCCCTGCTTGTACCAGGATGACACTGAGGACGGGCACTACCTGCCAGGTGCAGCGTGATGCCCCATGCCAGGGCACCTCCCCCTGGGTGTACCTTGGGGCCGGTGCCCAGGGCTGGATGTCACGTACTCGGGGTGGCCTGTGGCCCGACGCCTATGCTCAGGAGCACTAAGGGGCAGAGGAGCTCACAAGGCATAGGACAGTCGACAGAGGCCTGCTGCATACGCCAGAGAGAACCTCTCCACCCACAGGCACCAAGGAGGAGGCCGAGTCCCTGCCAGTCTCCCAGGCCCCAGAGGCCACTGGCACCTTCTCAGGCCTGTCCCTTCCAAGTCGCTCCCAGCACTATCCCGCCTTATTGACAGCTGCCTAAACAAAAGGCTTCTGGCCACACATCTACACTGACTCCCGTAGCTGATCTCGATCCAAGCCCTGCACAGATGCCAGTAACAAGGCCTTGTTGCCTACATAACCCGCCCACGCAAGGGGTCAAGTGGAGGGCACTGCTCGGGCAGCAGTGCGGCCGCACGCCCAGGCTGCCTGCCTTTCAAGCCGCGGAGCAGCCCTGCGGGCACCTCCCTGTCCACCCAGTTACATCCAGCACGAGAAAGAGGCAGGACCTAGAAGCACGAGGGGCCAGTGGCTGTGCCCGCCCATCACTGCCCCAGTGGGCCCAGCAGCCCTGTGAGGCGACAGACGCCAACACGGGGGCCAGGCTTCGCTCAGCCCCTGTGGCAACTCCGATGGCCAATGCAGACAGCGGCCCAGGGCGAAGGGAGGGCCTGACCTGCAGGGCCGGCAGGTACTTGGGCAGCTCCTGCTTGAGCTCGATGGGCGACAGGGCAGGGGAGTCTGGCACATAGTCGCCCTCTGTCAGGGCGCTGCTCTGCGGCGTCCCCTCACCCACTTCTTCCTCTGCTTCTTCACTTTCCCCGGAATCTCGGTCAAACCGTGACTCTGGAACTGGAAAAGCTGAACCTAATTACGAAGCTAGGAATAAGCAAGGATCACGAACCTCCCCCTGCCCCGGGGGCATGAAGTGCGTGGCAGGGCTGCCCCGTGTCCCGCTGGGAGGTGCTGGTGCTGGGCTCTCCTCCCGTGGACACAGGGCACCGACGCCTAGGAGTTGCTGGCAGGCTCGGCTGAGACAGAGCCTGGATGCTGAGCTGGGAGGAGGCGTGCGGTGTCATGTGGGGGACAAGCCCAAATCCATGTCCCCCAGGCTGAGGACACAGCCTCACTGCCTGCCGGAGGCCAGGCCAGGCCTCTGCTCTGCAGCGACAGGCCCAGAGCCACCATCTGACGGGCCTCCCCTGTGGGGAACTGGGCCTGGGCTTCCCAGCTCCTCGGCCCGGCTGGGCACTCAGGATGCCCTTGGTCAGCACTGTGCCTCGCTGAGGAATGCAGGCCCCATCGGCACAGCCTGGAGTGGCCAATGAATCAGGCGGCCTCCCAGCCCCTGGTGTGCCCCACGCCTCGCAGGACCAGCTGTCTTAAGAGAGGGCTGCTGCACTCGGAGACAGACAAGGAGGGGGCTCTGTCTCCAGGGAGGCCTCTTACCAACCAAGAGGTGGTTTTCGTTTTCTCGTTCTTCATCTTCACTCATTTCTTCTTCACTTACTTCTTCTGCAAGAGAAAGGAGGCGTCTGCTCAGACCGGCACCAGGGTGAGTGCTGCCACAGGCAGGATGCGGGCTCCGCTTCAGCTAAGCAACAAGTGTTCCCAAGAACGGATGTGGAGGCTGGGCGCAGTGGCTCACGCTTGTAATCCCAAGCACTTTGGGAGGCCAAGGCGGGTGCATCACCTGAGGTCAGGAGTTCAAGACCATCCTGGCCAATGTGGTGAAACCCCGTCTCGACTAAAAACCCCATCTCGACAAAAATTATCCGGGCATGGTGGCGCACACCTGTAGTCCTAGCTACTTGGGAGGCTGAGGCGGGAGCATCACCTGAACCCAGGAGGCAGAGGTTGCAGTGAGCCAAGATCATGCCATTGCACTCCAGCCTGGGCAACAGAGCAAGATTCCGTCTCAAAAAAACAAAGAAAAAAAAAGAATCGACGTGGAGGTGTCCTGAGGGAGTCCTAGATAGAAGGGAGTTTCAACTCCCCCGCCCGCCAGCTATTTCTCTGCAGTTTCTAACACTACAGTGAAGTCACAACACCTCACACAGTCATCGCGGTGCCTCACCGGCAGACTGCTCTGACACCTCCTCAGAATTGCTGCCGGTCTCCTCCTCCTCCTCTTCCTCTTCCTCCTCTTCCTCCTCTGATTCTTCACTGGTGCTCCCTTCCTCCTCCTCCTCTTCCTCCTCCTCCTCTTCCTCCTCAGAACCTGAGCCTGATTCCGCTGTAGAAAGACAGCAGAGCAGAGGGTGAACCTGGGCCTTCCTGGGCAGCAGTGGTCAAGGCCTTGGCCAGGCGGTTCCAGGTACCTGACGAGGACTCGGCCGAGCTGGTCTTCCTCTCACTGTCGCTGATGTCCTGTAAGTCGGACAGCAGGTCTCTTTCTTCCATTTTCTCTTCTTTTACTTATGAAATAAACCATTAAAGGTGAATTTGGGGAAATGTTTTTAAACAAACAAGCTACCACCACCCCAAAACTAGTGCCTTTCGCGTAATGATTAACTTCGCTTGGTATGAAACCAGCTCATCCACAGACGCTGGAAGCCACTTCTCTAATGGGGCCAGTGGCGAATGTCCCAGAGGATAAACACACGTCCTGTGTCCTGGCCGCACACAGACACTCACAGTCCCTCTCACGACACGAGAGGACTTCAGCCAGCACATCTCTCACTTTCTTCTGAAGCGGTTACTTAGCTGGGCTTTAAATGAATCTTACACACTTACGCCAAACATCCCCCAGAAAGGACTCACACTGTGCTGGCTTCTGCGCAGGCGCCGGCCTGGCCTCACCTGGCTTCCGGCTGTCTCCCAACTCGAACCGCTCCCGCGGCGGCCGAGGTGGGCTGCGACTCCAGTGGCTGGCTTTCACTTTGTCGCTATAGTCCTCTCTCATCGTTCGGTGATGTGCAGACACTGGCGCGCAGGGCAGAGAGAGAGACGGCACTAGCAACACTGCCTTCCTCAAAAGGCCCCACCTGGCACAGCTGCCTTGTCTCCCACACCCACACCTGGCAGACACACCCACAGCGTGCACGGGGCACTGACAGCATCGGGGTCAGAGGCCAGGAAGCCCAGGGAGAAAAAGCTCCAACTTGGAGGCCGTGAGCCCGAGGACCCAGGTGGACCTTCTAGACTGATCTTCACTGGTCAAAAAGGGGTGGGAGAAGATCCTGGAAAGATGGAGTAGGAAGCACTGGGAATCAGTCTCCCCACCTAGACAACAATTACATCACAGGATCAGTCCTATGCAACTACTGAGGTGCTCTGGAGTCTACTGAAGGTTTGCAACCTCAGGGGAAATCTTGGGAGAGTAAATTGTGATTCATTAATCAACGTCACTGCTTCGCACATTAGTGGCTCCTACCCCACTCCCCACTGTGGCAGGCAGCAGCCTGCATGCAGCTCGCCGGACCCAGGTGGGCAGACGGACACACACACCCGAGGTCAGTGTGACAACTGTGTGTCCCACCCCAGAGGCATGAAGAGGCAGCAGCCACGGCCACCCCCAAGATGAAGGTACTTTCAGGGCATGAGCACCACGTCCCCCTTTGCCCCCTTCATTTGTCTCTTATCCCCCTTTAGAAGGCAGACGCTTCAGGACAAGAACATTAAAAACAACTGTATTGACGGGAACGTCAAAAAGTGGCTGCACATGACCAGGGAAAGGCTCAGGCTCAGAAAAGACCCGTGTAGACCCCGAGCTTCCACAACAGGCGGACCCCACAGACACAGCCCAGCACAACCAAAACAAGTGCACACCCTTGAGTGGGGACCAGGAAAAATCACATCACGAGCTTCAAATGTCCATTTTTTTTGACTAAGAAAAACACAAGAGAGCCGGGCATGGTGGCTCATGCCTGTAATCCCAGCACTTTGGGAGGCTGAGGCGGGTGGATCACAAGATCAGGAGTTCAATACCAGCCTGGCCAAGATGGTGAAACCCCTTCTCTACTAAAAATACAAAAACATTAGCCGGGCATGGTGGCGGGCGCCTGTAATCCCAGCTACTGGGGAGGCTGAGGCAGAGAATTGCTTGAACCCAGGAGACAGAGGTTGCAGTGAGCCGAGATTGTGCCACTGTACTGCACTCCAGCCTGGCGACAGAGTGAGACTCTGTCTCAAAAAAAAAAAAAAAGAAAAAAAGAAGGCCGGGCGCGGTGGCTCACGCTTGTAATCCCAGCACTTTGGGAGGCCGAGGCGGGCGGATCACGAGGTCAGGAGATCGAAACCACGGTGAAACCCCGTCTCTACTAAAAAATACAAAAAATTAGCTGGGCGCGGTGGCGGGCGCCTATAGTCCCAGCTACTCGGAGAGGCTGAGGCAGGAGAATGGCGTGAACCCGGGAGGCAGAGCTTGCAGTGAGCCGAGATTGCACCACTGCACTCCAGCCTGGGCGACAGAGCAAGACTCCGTCTCAAAAAAAAAAAAAAAAAAAAAAGAAAAACACAAGAGAAACAAAGAAACAGGAGAGTGTGTCCCATTCAGAGGGGAAAAAAAAGAAGCCAACAGACACGGTTCCTGAAAATCACCTGACGGCAGATGCCCCAGACAAAGACTTTAGGGAACTGTCTTAACCTTCAGTTCCTCAGAGAACGAAAGAAAGATTTGGAGAAAGTCAAGAAAATGACACGTGAACAGGACGGAAATATCAACAGAGACAGAAGATCCAACAAGAAACCAGAGAGAAATTCCAGAGCTAATAAGTACATGCTCACAACAGACACTAAAAAGTAAATATTCACAACAGAAACTCACAGGCAGAAGAAATAATCGGTGAGCCTGAAGACACAACAATAAAATCACGTCATCTGAGGAAAAGAAAGCAGAAGAGACTGAAGAGAAGTGAGCAGTGCTGAGCGGCCTCGGGGACCCCAACAGACTTGTGGGAGCCCAGGAAGGAGGAGAGGAGCAGAGAGGGTATCTGAAGAATTCCTTAAAACCCCCACATTGGATGAAAACCATGAATATAAACATTAGAGAGGCTCAATGAGCTCCAGGTAGAATGAAATCAAGAGACCCACACGAAAACCCATTATTAAACAGTTGAAAGCCAAAGGCAAAGAGAATCTTCAAAGCATCCAAGGGATCCTCAATGAGATCATCAGATTAAAGCATCCAAGGGATCTTCAATAAGATCATCAGATTTCTCATCAGAAACTTTGAAGGCCAGAAGACAATGGGCTGAAATATTCCCAGTGAAAAGGAAAAACTATCAGCTAGGCATGAGGGTTCCTTGAGCCCAGGAATTCAAGACCAGCCTGGGCAATACAGGGAGACCTTGTTTCTACTAAAAAATGAGCCGGGTGTGGTGGCACACGCTACCCCTGTAGGTCTCAGCTACGCGGGAGGCTGAGGTGGGAAGATTACTTGTGCCCAGGAGTTCGAGGTTGCAGTGACCTATGATCGCTCCACTGCACTCCAGCCTGGGCAACAGAACTGACACTGTCTCAAAACAACAACAAGTGTCTTGACAGAACAAGACACTGTCTCAAAACAACAACAAAATTGTCAACCAAGAACCACGTATCCAGCAAACTTTCCTTCAAAGGTGAAAGAGAAATGAGGATATTCCCAGATAAACAAAAGCAGAGGGAGTTCATTACTACTAGACCTAGACCTGCCTTGAAGAATAATAAGCTCCAGGGAGTTGTGTGGGGTGTAAGGAAAGGACACCAGACAGAAACCAGAAGCTAGGTGAAGAAATAAAGATCTCCATTGAGGTGAGGACGTGGGTGACTATAAAAGCTTGTACTGGCTGGGCGCAGTGGCTCACACCTGTAATTCCAGCACTTTGGGAGGCCGAGGCGGGTGGATCACGAGGCCAGGAGATCGAGACCATTCTGGCCAACACGGTGAAACCCTGTCTCTACTACAAATACAAAAAATTAGCTGAACATCGTGGCGGGTGCCTGTAATCCCTGCTACTCGGGAGGCTGAGGCAGGAGAATCACTTGAACCCGGGAGGCAGAGGTTGCCGTGAGCTGAGATCGCGCCACCGCACTCCAGCCTGCGGGACAAGAGCAAAACTCTGTCTCCAAAAAAATAAAAGGGAGGGGCAAAAAGCAAGCACAGGAACCAAGCACTCGCCTGTGAAAGCAAGTGCGCAACACTAGGGGGCAGCAGACACCCGTCCCGCCGAGCACAGCTGCCCACCGCGCCGCCTACCCTCCCTGCGGGCCTCCCGCTCCTTGCGCCGCTCCTCCGCCCGCCGCTCGCGCTCCTTCTGCTCCCGCTGCTCCTTCTGCTGCTCCCGCATCTTGCGCTCCCGCTCCCGCTTCCTTTCTAACTGCTCCAAGCGGTCCCTGCAAGAGGCACACACCATCATTCCCCCTAAACAGAAAGCTTGCTTATCGCGTTTTTGTCCAAATTTGTAAACTGGCTTTCCATGTAGTTCAATCCATGAAGTTTTTTTTTTCTTTTTTTTTTTTATTTTATTGAGACGGAGTCTCTATCTGTCCCCCAGGCTGGAGTCTGGTGTCACGATCTCGGCTCACTGCAACCTCTACCTCCTGGGTTCAAGCGATTCTCCTGCCTCAGCCTCCTGAGTGGCTGGGACTACAGGCGCCGACCACTATGCCGGGCTAATTTTTGTATTTTTAGTAGAGACAGGGTTTCACCGTGTTAGCCAGGATGGTCTCGAACTCCTGACCTTGCGATCCGCCTGCCTCAGCCTCCCACAGTGCTGGGATTACAGGCGTGAGCCACCGCACCCGGCCACGTTGTTTTCATTTTTATTTAGTTCAAGATATTTTCTGTTTTCCTTATGATTATTTCTATGAGCCATGGGTTATTCAGAATTGTGTTGTTAAATTTCCTAACATTTGAAGATTTTCCCAGGTTTCTTTCTGTTAATTTCTAATTTAATTCTTTTGTAGTGCAATGGCGCAATCCCGGCTCACTGTAACCGGTCTCCCAGGTTCAAGCGATTCTCCTGCCTCAGCCTCCTGTGTAGCTGGGGTTACAGGCGCCCACCAGCACGCTTGGCTAATTTTTGCATTTTTACTAGAGACAGGGTTTTACTTTACCATGTTGGCCAGGCTGGTCTCAAACTCCTGACCTCAGATGATCTGCCCACCTCGGCCTCCCTCGGCCTCCCAAAGTGCTGGGTTTACAGGCACGAGCCACCGTGCCCGGCTGCCATTTCCAATTCTATTAATAAATGATCCATTTCTTTCCATTCAATCAGTGTCTGCTTCATGGATTCTGCGCTCTGTGGTGAGATGCATTCACACGTATCACTGCTGCATCTTCCTGCTGTGCTGGCCTTTTTTGTGGCTGTGGAGCCCTTGCTCCTTGTTCTTTCAAGCTTTTTTTTTGAGACGGGGTCTTGCTCTGTCGCCCAGGCTGGAGTGCAGCGGCGCGATCTCGGCTCACTGCACCCTCCATCTCACGAGTTCAAGTGATTCTCATACCTAAGCCTCCCGAGTAGCTGGGATTACAGGCGTGCGCTACCACACCCAGGTGATTTTTGTATTTTCAGTAGAGACGGGGTTTCACCATATTGGCCAGGCTGGTTTCTAATATTTCTTAACATCTTTTTTGTCTGGTATGAGTACAGCCATTCAAGCTCTCCTATGAGAGCTGATGTTTGTACGCTGCGTCTTTTCCCATTCTCTAGCAGACACAGCATACAGTTAGATCTTGTTTTTCTATCTGATAATCTGCCCCGTCTGTTTGGGGCATAGAGACCTTTCACATGTCATATAATTACACGTACGGTTGGATTTACTTTTCTGGCTTTGTTCTGTGTCTTTTTTATTCTTCCCTTTTTGATTTTAAATTACATATGTTTAGCATACCATTTTAATTTGTTATTTGTACTTTTTAAAAAGTTGTTTTCTTAGTGGTTGCTCTAGGGATCACAATATTCCTCACAATACTAGCTCAATTCCAGTACAATATAAAACTGTTGTAATACAGCTTCATTCCGTCTTCTTTGTGCAGTCCATTTACGTTACATACCACGACAACACAGTGTAATTATTTTATACAATCATAGTTCCAGTAAAACCTAAGATGTGAGGAAAGATATTTATAGGATATTGATGTCAACCTACACTTGCTATCTGCAGTGCCTGTCCTTCCTTCCTGAGGATTCAAGTTACCGTCTGGTGTCATTTCCATTCAACTTGAAGGTCTTCCTTTAGTATTTCCTTTAAGGCAGGTTTCGCCAGCAATGAATCCCACCAGTCTCTGCTTCTCAGGGAATGTCTTTCTTTCCCTTTTACTTGTGTAGAATGGTGTTGATTCCTGGCTGACGGTTCTCCTCTGAGCAGCCTGAATATGCCGCTCCACTGCCTTCTGGCCTCCACTGTTTCTAAGATGTCAATGGCTGGCGGTATTGAAGCTCCCCTTTCACAGGATGGGTCATTCTTCTCTGAGGCCTTTCAACATTTTCTCTTTGGCCTTCGCAAGTTGGTCTATGATGTGACTTTGTACTTCTTCTAGTTCAAACTTCCTGTGCTCTTCAATGTGCAGATTTTTTTTAAAATTCAAATCTGGGAAGTTTTTAACCATTATTGTAAAAAATATCTTTCCTCTCTCCTGGAACCCCCATTCGACGTGTTTTGGTACAGCAGAGGTTGTACCAAGGGTTTCTGAGACTCTGTTCATTTTTCTTGTTTTTTTCTCTCTGTTCTTCAGAATGGATAATTTCTACTGCTCCATCCACAAGTTGTTTCCAAGCCTTTACTAAACTGAACATCTGGACACTCAGACAGTTTCTACTGATGATGTTCTTCCTCAATATGGGTCACACTGTCATACTTCTTTGTATTTTAGATAATACATTTGTAAAGGGCCGGGCGCGGTGGCTCACGCCTGTAATCTCAGCACTTTGGGAGGCCGAGGTGGGCGGATCACGAGGTCAGGAGATCGAGACCAAGGTGAAACCCCGTCTCTACTAAAAATACAAAAAATTAGCCGGGCGAGGTGGCGGGCGCCTGTAGTCCCAGATACGCGGGAGGCTGAGGCAGGAGAATGGCGTGAACCCCGGGGGGCGGAGCCTGCAGTGAGCCGAGATCGCGCCACTGCACTCCAGCCTGGGTGAAAGAGCGAGTGTTACCGAGGCCTGTCTGGTTGTCTGTGAAATCCATCTCCCTCATAGCTTACGGCCACCCCGTTCTTTCCCATATGCCTATTTTAATTTTCAACCTTGGCTTCCTAGGGGTCACCACCATGTCTGCACAGCTTGGCAATTAGCCAGCACTGGAAAGAGGCTCGGCTGAAATACCTCGAGCCACAGTAAGGCTTCCTTGGCCCATGGATGTGTGTGGACAGGGAGCACAATGAAAGTGCAGGCTTCATTCGCATCTGCGGCGGCTTCTATTTTCTGCTAGGTCCTTTCACACAGCTGCATCCTCAGGGCTGGTCGGGAGTGGGTGGCGGCTCGAGCTCTCTCCAGTCTCTGCTGCATGTCTTTGGCTAGATCACAGCTGCTCCCAACCACACTGTACTTCATTCTAGCAGACCTCTTGGCCTTTTCTTCTTCCCTCCACTGAGGATGCTGATGGGCAAGACCACTGCCCACTGCTCTAAACGGAGTAACCCCTTCCAAGGCAGCAAAAAAACTGCAGGTCCTGCGGCTGCCCTGTCCCAGTGGAACCTCTGTGCTTCCCAAGCACAGAGTGGAGGCAGTAAAGGGAGCAGCTCTCAGGCCAGAAGGTCAGATTCTTACTGCTTTCACCCACAGCTCAGCAGTTTTTCAAGCATCAGTGCTTCTCAGATTCTCCTCATCAGTTTCCTTTTTGTCAGAGACAAGGTCTCCCTACGTTGCCCAGGCTGGCCTCATGTGGTCCTCTGGCCTTAGCCTCCCAAGTAGCATATGCTACCACACCCAGTTCTGGATTGGCTGATCTGAATCGGCCCTACCCAAAGTCTGCCCCCAACAATTTTTGCTCCTTCACTCTCCTGTCTTTACCTTCTGGGAAATCAATATGACAGCCCAAATTTCATCTACCAACCTCCACTTCTATCCCAAGCTCTACTCTCGTGGGACAAGGCACACTCGGTGTCTGGCACAGGGTGTGGCATACATGAATGCCATACATTAACAGGAACTAGGCCAACTGAAACCTTGCTCACCCCACAGTGGTCTCGGACCTTGACCCTGGGCCTCAGTGTCTCCCACACCCTCTGGCATCAACAAGAACCAGCGCCCTCTCTTCATCTTTACATGCTGTGCACCCACCCTGGCTGCTGGCAACCATTGCTGCCCATGCCCTTCCACTTCAGACTCCTCCCTTCCTGGAGCAGCTCGCAAGCTTTCTCTGGACTCACTCTGAAGGCAGAGATGGGCCTGCTCACACCTGGCCTATAGCCTTTTTCCTGGTTCACAGAACAGATCAGGGGCTACACCGATGTTCTTTCTTGAAAATTTGGCTTATAAAGGGGAATGAACATACAGACTAATGGCCAGGAGTCCTAGGAGTCCAGTGTCCCAATTTCCAGACTGTTTCAAGGTTTTTGGGATCTCCCTCCTTCTTTTTTTTTGAGACAGAGTCTCACTCTGTCAACCACGCTGGAGTGCAGTAGCGCAATCACAGCTTTCTGTAGCCTTGACCTCCCAGGCTCAAGGGATCCTGCCACCTCAGCCTCCTAAAGTGCTAGGATTAAAGGCATGAGCCACTGCGCCCGGCCGGACGTGCAGATTTCTGATCCCTTCATTGTCTTCCCTCAATCAAATCACACCCGTTCTTGACTTCCAGATGCAGTAAAAACTCACTCCCTCAGGACAGTTCTCTTGGTCAGCCTCGTCGAGTGTTCACTGTGCTGTTTCCATTCCATGTCTAACACTTCTGCACCAAATGTGACTTTTTTTTTTTTTTTGAGACGGAGTCTCGCTCTGTCGCCCAGGCTGGAGGTGCAGTGGCGCCATCTTGGCTCACTGCAAGCTCCACCTCCCGGGTTCACGCCATTCTCCTGCTTCAGCCTCCCCAGTAGCTGGGACTACAGGTACCCACCACCATGCCCGGCTAATTTTCTATATTTTTTTTAGTACAGATGGGGTTTCACCATGTTAGCCAGGATGGTCTCCATCTCCTCACCTCGTGATCCGCCCGCCTCGGCCTCCCAAAGTGCTGGGATTACAGGCATGAGCCACTACACCCGGCTCAAATGTGACTTCTATTGCCAAATTCTTCTTCGTTGCTATGACAGTACACATCACCACAACTCTTTCATTAAAGTCCTCAACTGACCCAGTCCGCTTACCTTTCTCTCCTGGAATGCTCCCTTGCCATCTCCCTTCTCTTCTGTCTTTCCCATTCCCGGCGAGCTTTATCCTGTTCTTCTCGATGTCGTTTCCGACGTTCGTGCTCTCTTTCTTTTTCTTTCACTCTAGCATGCTTCCCTAATGAGAAATAAAGTGTCATGCAAAGAAACCTCACTTCAAAAATTTCACATGAAGCCGGGCATGGTGGCTTATACCTGTAATCCTAGCACTTTGGGAGGCTTAGGCGGGCGGGTCACCTGAGGTCAGGAGGTCAAGACCATCCTGGCCAACATAGTGAAACCCCATCTCTACTAAAAATACAAAAATTAGCTCGGCTTGGTGGCAGGCACCTGTAATCCCAGCTACTAAGGGAGGCTGAGGCAGGAGAATCGCTTGAACCCGGGAGGCGGAGGTTGCAATGAACAGAGATCACGCCACTGCACTCCAGCCTGGGCAAAAGAGTGAGACTCCGTCTCAAAAAAAACAAACAAACAAACAAAAAAAAACCCACATGAAAATGAAATTAAGGCCGGGTGCAGTGGCTCACGCCTGTAATCCCAGCACTCTGGGAGGCCGAGGCGGGTGGATCACAAGGTCAGGAGATCGAGACCATCCTGGCTAACATGGTGAAACCCCATCTCTACTAAAAATACAAAAAATTAGCTGGGCTTGGTGGCGGGCACCTGTAGTCCCAGCTACTCGGGAGGCTGAGGCAGGAGAATGGCATGAATCCAGGAGACGGAATTTGCAGTGAGCCGAGATCTTGCCACTGCACTCCAGCCTGGGCGACAAAGCGAGACTCCATCTCAAAAAAAAAAAAAAAAAAAAAAAAAAAAAAAAAAAAAAAAAAGAAATTAAGTCAAGAACACTAAATATTTAAATAATGATGTTAAGTAATCCTAATTTTTTTTTTTTTTTAAAGAGACAGGGTCGGCTGGGCGTGGTGGCTCACGCCTGTAATCCCAGCACTTTGGGAGGCTGAGGCGGGCGGATCACGAGGTCAGGAGATCGAGATCATCCTGGCTAATATGGTAAAACCCCGTCTCTACTAAAAATACAAAAAAAATTAGCCGGGCGTGGTCGTGGGCGCCTGTAGTCCCAGCTACTCAGGAGGCTGAGGCAGGAGAATGGCGTGAACCCGGGAGGCGGAGCTTGAAGTGAGCCGAAATCGCGTCACTGCACTCCAGCCTGGGTGACAGAGGGAGACTCCATCTCAAAAAAAAAAAAAAAAAGAGACAGGGTCTCACTATATTGGCCAGGCTGGTCTTGAACTCCTGGGCTCAAGTGATCCTCCGTCCTTGTCCTCCCAAAGTGGTGGGATTATAGGTGTGGGCCACTGCACCCAGCCGAATAATCATGATTTTATGTTAAATAAAAAACTTTGAAAATAGAAAACTATCTGCAGTAAGCATCTAATTATGAAGAAAAAAGAAAAACAATTCTGCTATCACAGAAGAGCAAAACTGTAATATTCGTCTTTAAAAAATTTTCTATACTGAATAAACTATAATTAAAATATTAGTTTTATGATAAAAAAAATCACTCTTCATAAAGACTATACAACAAAGCTTTGCTATCAGTGCGCTTCTACGCTGTGCAATGAAGCCACATTAATTAATCAAGTGTATTTGTAATAATGAGATTTAAATCAGGCTCCAGGTCCAATTTCCCTAACACCCGTAAGAACCTCTGGATGTTGGTATGAGATAAAACTGCTCAAGCCAAACCTATTCTTTGGGCTTGACCAAATACCCATTTTGGGGTGTGTTTTTCTCCTATACTTGTTGAATTAAGGTCATTTTAAATGTAAATAAACTGCTCCCAAACAATATAATGGGAGAGAGAAAACCCCAGAGGAAAAATGGACCAGCCATTCTGAATGGTCTGTGACACATGCACGCTTTCAGCTAGAGTTTGCTCTCTCTGGTTTTCGGTCTGTGACACACGCATGCTTTCAGCTAGAGTTTGCTCTCTATAGCCCTTCTGAATGGTCTGTGACACATGCACGGTTTCAGCTAGTTTGCTCTCTCTGGTTTTCAGTCTGTGACACACGCACGCTTTCAGCTAGAGTTTGCTCTCTCTGGTTTTCAGTCTGTGACACATGCATGCTTTCAGCTAGAGTTCGCTCTCTACAGCCCTTCTGAATGGTCTGTGACACACGCATGCTTTCAGCTAGTTTGCTCTCTACAGCCCTTCTGAATGGTCTGTGACACATGCACGCTTTCAGCTAGAGTTTGCTCTCTCTGGTTTTCAGTCTGTGACACATGCATGCTTTCAGCTAGAGTTTGCTCTCTATAGCCCCTCTGAACGGTCTGTGACACAGCATGCTTTCAGCTAGAGTTTGCTTTCTCTGGTTTTTCAGTGGTGCTCTGGGGAAGGCAGAAGAGTAGGAACAGGAAAGAAACCACATTTGAACATGATGTCAAAGAAAGGAAATGCTTCTGTACCCCCTTCTGCTGAATGGCTACGATGCCTACGTTTCTCTTTTCTCTTTTCATCTTTTCTGTGATGAGCTTTTTCTTTCCGAGACATTTGCTGGGGTGGTTTGATGGCCAAAGAATCATCTTCTTCTCCTCTGAAATAAAACACAACAGCACTGCGTCATGCTTGAGAAAGTGCGAAGAAGCATTAGGCTATTATGAGGTTTCTTCAACCCAGAAAAATGCATGATTCAGATAGGAACAAAGCTGAAACATCGTTTAAAAAATTACATTAATTCTCCAACTTTAGGCATCTTCTTTTCTTTTTTTGATGGAGTCTCGCTCTGTCACCCGGACTGGAGTGTAGTGGCGTGATCTCAGCTCACTGCAATCTCTACCTTCCCAGGTTCATGCCATTCTCCTGCCTCAGCTTCCCAAGTAGCTGGGACTACAGGCGCCCACGACCACGCCCGGCTAATTTTTGTCTGGCGAGCAGTGGCGAGATCTTGGCTCACTGCAAGCCCCGCCTCCTGGGTTCACGGCATTCTCCTGCGTCAGCCTCCCCAGTAGCTGGGACTACAGGCGCCTGCCATCACGCCTGGCTAATTTTCTGTATTTTCAGTAGAGATGGAGTTTCACCATGTTAGCCAGGATGGTCTCGATCTCCTGACCTTGTGATCCGCCCGCCTCGGGCTCCCAAAGTGCTGGGATTATAGGCTGAGCCACCGCACCTGGCCTTTTTTTCCTTTTAAGATGGGGTTTCACCATGTTAGCTAGAGTGGTCTCGAACTCCTGACCTCAGGTGATCAGCCCAGCCCGCCTTGGCCTCCGAAAGTGCTGAGATTGCAAGTGTGAGCCACCACACCTGGCCTGTGCAAAATCCTATATAGTAAATTTTATTAATCAGTGTAACACACGGCAAAGTTCTTTACAGGAAGAAGGGGCAAGGGTGTGGAGGGCCACAGACAACACTTGAGAGTCAGTCACAACTGTGACATAAAAACCTCAATAGTTATGCTATGTCACAGTAACCCTAGGAAAGAGTAAACCTTAATAGTACAACAGCACACCCTGTCACAGTAACCCTAAGAAAGAGTAAACCTCAATAGTTACAACAGCATGCCTGGTCACAGTAACCCTAGAAAAGAGTAAACCTCAATAGTAGAACAGCTACAACAACACGCCCTGTCACAGTAACCCTAGGAAAGAGTAAACCTTAATAGTTACAATAGCACGTAGTTGTCACAATAACCCTAGGAAGGAACGGCCAGGCCAGGGCTGTGTACAGCTTGGTCTTGCACATCTGTACATCCGCTCACCTGTCTTCCATAGAGTCTTCTCTTCTATACGGGGAGTTCCTTATTGTGATCTCCATGCGGTGATCTCTCAGCTCCCCCTCCTCAAGGGAATCCCGCTTGGAATCCCGGTCATCAGACTAAGAAGCAAAGAGAAAGTTAATCATTTTCTTTATAAATATTTTTTTCTTCATAGATAAAAGTATTTTTAATGATAATCAAACCTGGGCAACATCCAAGAACAAACTTTCATATATACTCTGAATGAGCCAGTGTTAGAAAATATAAAGAAGGCAGGGCGCGGTGGCTCACACTTGTAATCCCAGCACTTTGAGTGGCCGAGGCGGGCGGATCACGAGGTCAGGAGATCGAGACCACGGTGAAACCCCGTCTCTACTAAAAATACAAAAAAATTAGCCGGGCGTGGTGGCGGGCGCCTGTAGTCCCAGCTACTCGGAGAGGCTGAGGCAGGAGAATGGCGTGAACCTGGAAGGCAGAGCTTGCAGTGAGCCGAGATTGCGCCACTGCACTCCAGCCTGGGTGACAGAGCGAGACTCTGTCTCAAAAAAAAAAAAAAAAAAGAAAATACAAAGAACTTTTGGCCGGGCATGGTGGCTCAAGCTTGTAATCCCAGCACTTTGGGAGGCCCAGGCAGGCGGATCACGAGGTCAGGAGCTCGAGACCAGCCTGGACAACACAGTGAAACCCCATCTCTACTAAAAATACAAAAATTAGCTGGGCGTAGTGACAGGAACTGCTTGAACCCGGGAGGCAGACATTGCAGTGACCCGAGATCACACCACTGCAATCCAGCGTGGGGGACAGAGTTAGACTCCGTCTTGGGGAAAAAACAAACAAACAAACAAACAAACAAAAACTTTCATTCAAATTTCATCACATTAAAATTACAACTCTCTGTAATCTGAAACCTGAGATGAGAAATTAAAAAACAGCATATATGACAAGGGACATTAGACTCTATGCCAAGTATGTTAGTTGCTTAGATGAGCCAGAAATGAATCATAAGGCATATCTTGCAAACCAAATACTTTGTGATACCTCATATGGTACAGGCATCCCTTGGAGATATTTGGGTTTGGCTCCAGAACACCACAATAAAGTGAGTCGCACACATTTTTTGGTTTCCCAACGCATATGAGTTTGGTTTAGGCCGGGCACGGTGGCTCACGCCTGTAATCCCAGCACTTTGGGAGGCTGAGGCAGGTGAATCACCTGAGGTCAGGAGTTCGAGACCAGCCTGACCAACAAGGTGAAAGCCTGTCTGTACTAAAAATACAAAAATTAGCCGAGTGTAGTGGCAGGCGCCTGTAGTCCCAGCTCGGGAGGCTGAGACAGGAGAATCACTTGAACCCAGGAGGCAGAGGTGGCAGTGAGCCGAGATCATGCCACTGCACTCCAGCCTGGGCAATGGAGCAAGACTCTGTCTCAAAAACAAAAACAAACAAAAAGGCTGGGTGCGGAGGCTCATGCCTGTTGTAATCCCAGCACTTTGTGAGGCCGAGGAGGGCGGATCACAAGGACAGGAGATGAAGACCATCCTGGCTAACACGGTGAGACCCCATCTCTACTAAAAAATACAAAAAATTAGCTTGGCATGTTGGTGGGCCCCTGTAGTCCCAACTACTCGGGAGGATGAGGCAGGAGAATGGTGTGAACCCGGCCCTGGGTGACAGTGCGAGACTCCGTCTCAAAGTGAGCACATGCTATTGGAAAAATGCTCAATGCGGAGTTGCTACAAACCTTTAACATGGAAAAATTAGAATTATCTGTGAAGCATAATAAAGTGAAGTGCAAGGTATGCCTGTACTCACAAACATCCCAAATGATGCTACAAATATTAGCAAAAGAGGTACTTTGCCAATGCCTCTTACCAAATTACTAAAAAGGTTTCCTAAGTACATTACTATGCAAACCAAGAAAGATGTAAAATATTTATATTAATGTCAAGGCAAGTTCCCACTATATTAAAAATACTTAGAGATAACATTATGAATATACTAATGAAATGAGAAAAATTAGTCCAGTTTTGCTAACGACTTAACATTCAAAATATTTTATTCTCCATGTATGCTCAATCTAGATACCACTTTAGTGTGTTAAATGTGCCTTTAATGTCAACTGAATATTTGAATGTTTTTGTTAATTTTTAGAATAGATTTTGGGCTCACCTGCGACATTTGGAAGTACAAAAGAACTTCACCGAAGAAGCGTTGTTCTAATGGAAAAATGAGGGCAAAGAAATTAAATCTCCTTTAAGAAAACCACTTACTTAAAAAACATGGCTTACATTTTTTAAGCGTTTTATCTCTGCTTTCTCCTCTTGTTCCTTCCTTCGTTTCTTTTCCTGAAGAATTTCATCTAAAGTTTTCACTTTCCAAGAGTCCTTTTCATCACCCATTTGAGTTAAAACACTGCAAAAAGAAAAATAATTCAGCCTGCATCAGGACACAGCAAGCTATGGTGCTCTGTTGTTTCTAACACTTCAACCTAGTCACTTTTGAGGGATTCAGAATAAATTCTCATTAAGAATAAGAAGTTGTGCCTGGCGCAGTGGCTCAAGACGGTAACCCTAGCACTTTGGGAGGCCAAGGCGGGCGGATCGCTTGAGCTCAGGAGTTCAAGACCAGCCTGGGCAACATGGCAAAACCTCGTCTCTACAAAAAATACAAAAGTTAGCCCAGTGTGGTGGCGCGTGCCTGTATTCCTAGCTACAGGAAGGAGGCAGCTAGAGGCAGGAGGATCACTTCAATCAGAGAGGTCAAGGCTGCAATGAGCCAAGATTGCGCCACTGCACTCCAGCCTGGATAATAAAGTAACACTTGCTTTAAAAAAAAAAAAAAAAAAAAAAGTTAAGTTTTAGGCTGAGGCGGGTGGATCACAAGGTCAGGAGGTCAAGACCAGCCTGGCCAACATGGCGAAAACCCTGTCTCTACTAAAGATACAAAACTTAGCTGGGCGTGGTGGCGGGTGCCTGTAATCCCAGCTACTCGGGAGGCTGAGGCAGGAGAATCGCTTGAATCCGAAAGGTGGAGGTTCCAGTGAGCCGAGGTCGCATCACTGCACTCCAGCAAGACCCTGTCTCAAAAAGAGGGGAAAAAAAAAAAAAGGATAAGTTGTAACCAAGGCAAGGTGGCGAGCGCCTGTAGTCCCAGGTACTCTGCAAGCTGAGATGGGGGACCGACTGAGCCCAGGAGTTTCAGGCTAAAGTGCGCTTGTGAACAGCCACTGCACTGCAGCATGGGCGACAAAAAAGAGGAATGGGTTCTCAAAAACGACCGCTTGAAATCAAATCTCGTTTCTGTCATTCTTGTATGGTCTTGGGTAACGTAATTCACCTCAGTTTAGTCTTCTGAACAACCAAAATAACAACACCTACGTGATAGTATCGATCGTGGATTAAAGATTATCCGTTTAAAGGCTCTTAACTCAGGACCTGCCACTCATTAAACACTGCCTTTACTGTCAGAATCTGCTAGAAAGACCACTTGGACTACGTGAAGCCATTAGCGCACTGGACAGCTGCACCTTGAGACCGGGGAGATGCTCCGAGATGTGCTCACGAACCAGGCCACCTGACCCGGGCACTGGGCTATTTCCTCGGGTTCAGTCCCGCACACTTGAGGTTCAGCCTGGCAGACGTTGGCTCCAGAGAGCGTTTGGACCCGCCGCCTCCACCACCCGAAGTTCCGGGCGGAATGAGACTGTCCGCGGAAGCGAAGGTGTGGCTCACCCCTGGGCCCAGGTCCGCCCCGCTCTGAGGCCTGCTCGGAAGAAAGACCTCGGTGCGCAGTTCTCGTTGCGCTCCCACAGCTGGCCCGCCCAATCGGAACTCACCCCTACGCCGCCGCCGCTGCCGCCGCCGCCGCCGGTCCCGGAGCCAGAGAAGAAACAGCAACCGCCGCGCTCCAGAAGTATCGTCACTTCCTATATTGGCGCGTAATGATGATATAATAGCTGACCTCCAGCCCAGAACTCTGTGCGGCACTTCCTGTGTCTGCGCGGGATGATGACGCACAAAACAGCGCTTGCTCAGGTCCAGGACTCCAGAAGAAACACCGCCGTGAGCGCACTTCCGACTTCGGCGCGGGCTGGTGACGCAGGAATCGGGGCTCCGGGTGAGCAACGCCTACTTTTTGAGCAGTTTGCGCCTGCGCGGAACGCGTGGCCGGCTTCCGAAATCTGACCGGGACTTTTCCGGTAGCGAAGCCCGCGCCTGTGGCAAGGCTTGCGAGCGGAATGCCTTCGCGTTGGACTCCCGCATTCTACCCTCTTGATCGCTGAGACTCCTAGTGGCGGGTGGGTGGAGCGCGCTCCATTTAACTGCTGGTTACCTCGTGAGGCGCCTCAGGTCTGTGTGTCTTGTAAAGGCCGGTCTCGGAATTTAACTCTGAACCTTACCCAAAATCAGGGCACGGAGAGCTCTTACGATGTGATTTTATTTTATTTATGTGTTTACTTTTGAGTCGGAGTCTCGCTCTGCCGCCCAGGCTGGAGTGCAGTGGCGTCGTCTCGGCTCACTGCAGCCTCCTCCCGGGTTCAAGGGATTTTCCTGCCTCAGCCTCCCGAGTAGCTGGAACCACAGGCCCTCGCCACCACGCCCGGCTATTTTTTATATTTTTGGTATAGACGAGGTTTCGCCATATTAGCCAGGCTGGTCTCGAACTCCTGAGCTCAAGTGATCCGTCCGCCTCGTCCTCCTGAAGTGCTGGGATTACAGGCGTGAGCCACCGCGCCCGGCCTTTTACAATGTGATTTTGAAGCTAACACTAGCGGTGGGTCCTCAAAGTGCAAACTCACTGGCTATGGTACTTCCCCCAACTCCCAGGGCCCCACTCCAAACCCATGGATTAAGAGCATTGCAGGAGAAGAGGATAAAACGAGTAATTAATTCCCTTTCCATATGTCAGGTTATCCTCTTGACTTGAAAAGACACGGAAAAATGCTTTAGACATCTGAATCTCAGGAAAGAAACAATGAAAGATAAACATCCGCATTTACTGGGCCTGAAATGGGAAAATGAAAGACGTGGCAAGAAATTGACAAGGGCACAAGAAGGGAGATGGGTGTTGGAATGTTTTTCATCCCGGAATGAAATGCTGCTTGCTTTGTGTACCCAAGCTCTTTTTTTATTTTTATTTTTTTGAGACACAGTCGCGCTCTGTCGCCCAGGCTGGAGTGCAGTGGCGCGATCTCGGGTCACTGCAAGTTGCGCCTCCTGGGTTCACGCTATTCTCCCGCCTCCACTCCATTCTCCCGCCTTAGGCTCCCGAGTAGCTGTGACTACAGACGCCTGCCACTATGCCTGGCTAAATTTTTTTGTTTTTTGTATTTTGGGTAGAGATGGGGTTTCACCGTGTTAGCCAGGATGGTCTCAATCTCCTGACCTCGTGATCGTCTCTGCCTCCCAAAGTGCTGGGATTACAGGCGTGAGCCACTGCGCCCGGCCTCCCCCAAGCTCTTAATGTTGCTTCCTGAGTTCTTGGTAACTGGGGAAATCTCCATTTTTTTTTTTATTTTTACTTTTTTTGAGACGCAGTCTTGCTCTGTCGCCCAGGCTGGAGTGCAGTGGCGCCACCTCGGCTCACTGCAAGCCCCACCTCCCGGGTTCATGTCATTCTCCTGCGACCCTCAGCCTCCCAAGTAGCTGGGACTGCAGGCACCCACCACTACGCCCAGCTAATTTTTTTAATTTTTAGTTGAGACGGGGTTTCACTATGTTAGCCAGGATGGTCTTGATCTTCTGACCTCGTGATCTGCCTGCTTTGGCCTCCCAAAGTGCTGGGATTACAGGCGTGAGCCACCGCACTTTTTTTTTTTTTTTGAGAAAAAGCCTCGCTGTGTCACCCAGGCTGGAGTGCAGTGGCACAATTTTGGATAACTGCAGCCCCTGCCTCCTGGGTTCAAGTGATTCTACTGCCTCAGCCTCCCGAGTAGCTGGGATTATAGGCGTGCACCACCACACCTGGCTAACTTTTGTATTTTTAGTAGCGACAGGGTTTTGCCATGTTGGCCAGGTTGGTCTTGAACTCCTGACCTAAAGTGATCTGCCCACCAGCCTCCCCAAGTGCTGGAATTACAGGCATGAGCCACCGTGGCCAGCCAAAAATCTCCATTTTACCCTTCGTTTGTGAAATCTGTGAGCACAAATGCAGCCACTCACGTCAAACCCTAACAAAATCGACCCCGGGGGCCACGAGGAGGGGGTGGCCTCGCACTTGTGCTTTTAATAGGAGCTGCCACAAAGGCCTTTCCCAACCAGAACTTTGGGTTAAGCCACTTCTGTGAAGACCCTCTCTGCTAGCAACAGCCAGCCCCACCGGTGAACAAAGGCCACCACCGCAACAAGCTCCTGTAGCCACTGATCTTTGTGTCAGAACAGCTTACATGGACTTCCTTCTGCCTGCAGAAGCTTGCCCTTGCCCCAGCCCCTCAGATGAGCCTGTGGACGGACCCTGGATTGCAATCCTTTGCTGTTTGCAAACAGCCTCTTGTTTTTGAGAATTGGTTTCTCTTGCTCATTTTAGGTTGCTAGAAACTGGCGTAGGCAGTAAGATGCCAACCTTGATCATTTTAATAGCATGAACAGCGGAGTTACACAAGGAAGAAAACAAAGCAGTCCATATTTAACATTTATTTTACTTTGCTGAGCAAGAATCATAGACAGCTACAACCATGGCTGCTTAGTTTAGACAAAAATAACCAGGAGGCATCCACAGGATTAGTTACACAGTATCAACTTATCACCACAGCAGAATTAACAGTGACTCACTAATTAACAGAACCGTTTGCTAGAAAGCACTAATTTAGTTATATAAATACTGAAATAGGTCACATACAAAACACTATAAACATCTTGTATGATGTACTTTTAGTTCTCCATAGTTTTGTTTGGTATAAAGGAAATATAATTTGGCTGTAACGTAGACTGTTGACGTAATTTCCAAGTTTTCCCGTGTGGGGAAAGTTGCCCTGACTTTGGCCCTTTTCAAGTTGGAGCCTCCAACCACATTGGCAGGTTCAGACTCCGTGAACAGTCTAAATGAGCAAGTCAGCTGAAAGCCACTTTCAGATGACAGTGAAATGAAATGGAAAACAACAAACAAAAAAGGACTGCCAGTTGGAACAGTTTCCAACCGAGTTTTCGTTGAGTGAGGATCCAGCAGCCATCAAACTCAAACATCAGGGGCCCGCAGGGAAACTGGAGGAAATACTTAAGAGACAGCAAAGCTGAAGGTTTCTGTGCTCTGAGGGATCTGAGCGTGGACATCCCACTCCTGTATCCTCAGCCAGACAGAGAACTAGCCAGATTCATTAGGGGAGCTCAGATGCTCTCATTCTATAAAGTAGGGCCCCCAGCAGGGCACGTGCACACATTGGGAAAGAATAAACCCCTCAGTACCACGTTGGTCAAAGGCAAGAGAGAGAATTCTATTTCCATTTGGAATGTCATTCTTGTTTACTTCTTCCAACAGTGAAATACTTCCAGGCCTTCGAAAGGCCATCCTTTGGACACATGTAAAAAGCTGTCTTGTTTGCCTGTTATTCCCACTGACCTGTCTGAGTGATCACCCAGGAGCGTGGCGGCAGCAAGCAGAGCTCACCGGTTTTGGGACAAGGATTTTAAAGGCAGCTACAAAGCGGAGTTCTATTTGCTGATGATAGTCTCTGTTCAGCTCTTTAAAATGACTGTCTGACTCACCATGGTAATTTTTCACAAATTAAAGACACATTTTGGGTTGTGCAACAGTGTTCTTATCTTTCTAGGCAGGCAGATTATCTTAATGCTGTTATACAGGGAATTGGGACTCTCGGATTTTCTTTTTTAACCTTTTTATGCCATTCAGTAGGGGAAGTTTCCTTGAAAGTTAGAGAGCTGCACATCTCTAAGTATCAATGTACAGAAGCAGATGACCCAATCCGGGAGGTGGCTCAAGTGTTCTGTTTGTTTACAAAGGCACAGACCTGGACCGCGGACACACCCAGTGGAAGTAACAACACCCGGTGCGTTTCTAGAAGCACATCTGTGACAGTTCAACAAGAACTTACTATTCAAGAAAAGTATTACACAAAGTTATTTAAAAAAATATGTCTGTACAGTCGTTAACATGGCCAAGCCAGGCCTTGGGTTTTGCCTCTTGGTGCCCGGCTGTGCTAGGAATGCCATGAAGACCAGCGGCTGGAAACCGACTTGGGCATGGAGAGGAGACTGAGGGAGAGGGAGGGGACAGCACGACTGAGCAAGGGCACAGTGCTGGCCGCCTCATGGGCTCCAGGCTCCTTCTGCCAGGATGAGGAAGAAGCCCCAGAGCAGCGTTACACAGGAAATCACCCTATTTGCTAATCATTTGGAAAAATGTTTGTTTCTGGTCCACAAACAGAAAATCGAAACAGGATGGAAGCTCCTTGTGAGGGTGGAGGGGAGGGCACCAGAGGATGTGCGGCTGGAAATTCCAAGGTGCTCAGAACCAGGCGCCTGCACCTCTCCTTATCCCAGACCACAATCTTCAAAGAGGCCAGAGGGAAGCCTGGCAGCCACATTCTCGATGGGGAGGTGGACAAGGCCACCCTGGGGGTTGCTTTCAATCTGTCCTCACAAATCAACAACCCCCCGCCACCTCCAGGGCATTTTTTTTTTTTTTTGAGACAGAGTCTCGCTCTGTCGCCCAGGCTGGAGTGCAGTGGCAGGATCTCGGCTCACTCCAAGTTCCACCTCCCGGGTTCACACCATTCTCCTGCCTCAGCTTCCGGAGTAGATGGGACTACAGGCACCCGCCACCACGCCCGGCTAATTTTTTTTTTTTTTTTTTGTATTTTTAGTAGAGACGGGGTTTCCCCGTGTTAGCCAGGATGGTCTTGATCTCCTGACCTCGTGATCCGCCCACCTCGGTCTCCCAAAGTGCTGGGATTACAGGCGTGAGCCACACACCCGGCCTTCCGGGGCATTTTCTAATAGTGTTTCTTTTTGAGACGGAATCTCGCCCTGTTGCCAGGGTGGAGTGCAATGGCACGATCTTGGCTCACTGCAGCCTCCACCTCCAGGGTTCAAACAATTCTCCTGCCTCAGCCTCCTGAGTAGCTGGGATTACAGGCACCCACCATCACACCCAGCTGATTTTTGTATTTTTAGTAGAGATAGGGTTTCATCACGTTGGCCAGGCTGGTCTCAAACTCCTGACCTTGTGATCCACCAGCTGCAGCCTCCCAAAGTGCTGGGATTAGAGGCGTGAGCCACCGCACCCGGTCTTCTATTAGTTTTTGAGGAAAGCAGAAAAAGAGAAATGGAGGCCGGGCACGGTGGCTCACGCTTGTAATCCCAGCACTTTGGGAAGCCGAGGCCAGCGGATCACGAGGTCAGCAGATAGAGACCACGGTGAAACCCCGTCTCTACTAAAAATACAAAAAATTAGCCGGGCGTGGTGGCGGGCGCCTGTAGTCCCAGCTACTCAGAGAGGCTGAGGCAAGAGAATGGCGTGAACCCGGGAGGCGGAGCTTGCAGTGAGCCAAGATCATGCCACTGCACTCCAGCCTGGGGGAGAGAGCGAGACTCTGTCTCGAAAAAGAAAAAGAGAAATGGAAACCCGGGGAAAGTCACGTGACAATACATCTTCGCAGTGCTGTGAGCACACACCTGGCCTGTCCTCCATACACAGGTCAGCGGTTTTATACAAGTGGCTGAAGCAGGTGCAATAGTGCACGCCTGTTATTCCCAACACTACGGGAGGCTCAGTGGGAAGGACTGTTTGAGCCGAGGAGTTCAAGACCAGCCTGGGCAACAAAGTGAGAGTCCAGCTCAACAAAAAAATAGCCAGGCATGGTGGCATGTGCCTGTGGTTCCAGCCACATGGGAGGCTGAGGTGGGAGGATCACTTGAGCCCAGGAAGTTGAGGCTGCAGTGAGCCAAGATCATGCCACTGTACTCCAGCCTGGGTGACAGAGCAAGACTGTCTCAAAAAAATAAAAAGGTTACTTAATGGGTTAAAAAGCCTCATTTCAGTCCATCATCATGGCAGACTTTTTCGAGTAGGTAGAAGTTAATGAGTCATAATTATTGCTCTGTTTCTGAACGATTTTATCTTTACGCGGGGCTATTTTTGTATTTCCCAGGTGAAAAGCCAAATGGAAAACCAGTGAAGTGACCATGGGTGCCGAAGGCCTAAAGAGCAGGCAGGGAAATGAGACTCGGGGCTGAGCAGGCAGGGAAATGAGACTCGGGACCACTGGAGCCCCATGCTGCCTCTGACAAGCCCTGGAGCTCTGGGTCTCAAAGGCTGGCTGGCAACAGGCTGCACCGGGCATGGGAATCCCCCGGCTGCGAGATTGGGGGTAAAGAGCTCAGACATGGTCAGAAGCCTCTGCCCAATACACGGCTCCAGTAGCCACTCCTCAGGCCTCCTGTGCCCTTGGGGGTGCATGACACTGAGGAGGATGAGTTGAGCTGGCTGGTGGCCCCAGCATGCAGTACTACTGTCCCTTGGGGAGAGTGGGACGGGGTGGGCGCCTGACACACACCACGTGCCCCAGAAACATTCAGTGTGGACGCTTCCTTTTTCAGCAAGGACGGCGCCCAGGTAAACGCCACGTAACCCAAACCGTCAACACTGCAGTTTCCTGCCCAAGGCTCACATGGGGAACCGGACAGGTGCTAGATGATGAGATTAGGAACAGTGGGCTCTGAGGGAGGACAGACAGGCTCAGCCCATGGGGACCTCAGAACAGCCTGCCTGATACTCGGAGTCCAAAAAAGAAAAGGAACGTACACATCTCCTCCCAAGTTAAACAAGAGAGGTTTGTCCTCAACCTCAGGGTTGGAAACCACCACAGGCAGGAGGGCAGGGTGCCCTGGGGTTGGGGGGAGCTCATGCAGCCCAGGGTGGGGAAGGGGTAGGAGGGCAGGGTACCCCCTGGGGGGAGGCGGGCAGGGGCTCACGCAGCCCAGGGTGTGGAAAGTGATGGGCAGGGGGCACCCCAGAGTGGGGGGTTCATGCAGCCCAGGGTGTGGAAGGTGATGGGCATGGCACCCCAAAGTGGGGAGCTCACGCAGCCCAGGGTGTGGAAGGGATAGGAGGGCAGGGTGTCCTCTGGGGGAATGGTGGGGGCTCACGCAGCCCAGGGTGTGGAAGGGATAGGAGGGCAGGGTGTGAAAGAGGTAGGGGGCCTTCCTCTGAACAGAAGCGACTGAACGGCCTCCGTGGTCATAGCCCTTGAGCATGCAATACTGAAGCTTGAGGCTTGCGATGCCTCTGGGATAGTCTGAGGATGCCCACAGCCCTGGGTCAGGTGGGGAGAAGTTCTGAGTGCCCACTGTGGCAGCAGGAGACCCTTCCAGGGCGCCCTGTCCCCTCCTGTCGGCCCTGCTGTGTGGCCTCATGCCCAGGGCCAGTCTGCAGCCGGTCCAGGGCCTAAGGGCCTTCGATGGCTGGTGTGGGAAGCTGAGTGCTCTCTTGGCTGTAGCAGGGAGCAGCTCTCGTTGGCACTGGACCTAGCTCTGGCTTCCCGTGGACCCTGGGGTGCCGTCCAGAGAGGAAGTGGGCACCCCCAGCATGGGAGCATCAGAGGCTGTTTTCACATTACACGGGGATGGGCTCAGCTGACAACGGTCAGCTACTGGTCTGGTCTCTACTCCAGGAAGCTGATACCTGGAAGCCCCAGTTTGAGTTTCTGCTGGTCTTCACCGACAAACCGAGAAAGCCACAGCAATGGCCAACTTAGCTCCCCGTGTCCTGCACCCCAGCAGGACCATGGAGGAGGGCGTCCCTGCCCATTTCCGGGGGATGCAGTGTCATGAGGACAGCAGCGGCTGGCAGCTTCCTGCTCTCAGGGATGCTGCCTGGGGTCCTGTGGAAGCAGCGGCTCCACCATGTCCTCTGGGGCCCGGCTGGTGGCTGCAGCCAGGCTCTGCAGCGCCTCCTGCTGGTGTTGCCTGGCTTTGTTGTAGAGCAGGACCCCAACTGTCACCAGGGCGGTGCCGACGGCCGACAAGCTGGTGATCTTGTTGCCAAAAACGATTACACTGAGCCAGATGGACAAGGCATGCTTCACGGTGCTGGCGACGCTGCAGAGACAAGGGGAGGCAGCAAGGATGCTCAGGGTCATGGTCATCTCGGCCTGTGGCCAGCAGCTTGGCTGAGCCTGAGTCTGGGGGCTGGGGTGGGGTGGGGGGGACTCAGGATCACGGTGACATCAGGCCTGCGGCCAGCAGCTCGGCTGACCCCGGGTCTGGAGGCCAGGATGGGGCGGGGATGCTCAACGGGACCTGGGTGGTGGTGAGCTCAGCCCAGGGGTTTGGGAGCTTTGTGCGGAGCTTGCTTGTTCCCTTGTCCCTTCTTTTTTGAGGGGTATTTTTCATTATTAAAAAAGGCAGAGGAGGAGAAACCTAAGGAAGAGCCACGTCCTGTGATCTAGACGCAGGAATTCATGACATCCGCCTCATCAGCTTCATCCAGTCGAGTTGGGTCTCACTATGCAGCCCAGGCTGCTCTTCAAATCCTGGGCTCAGTGACCTTCCCACCTGGGCCTCCCACAGGGCTGGGATCATAGGCAAGAGCCACCACACCCGGATGAAATATTTTTAAGTAAATTACAGGTATCATGACGTTTCACCCGAGTACTTCAGCCTGCTCTCTAAAGAATAAGAACATCACCAGGCGTGACGGCTCAGCCTGTCATCCCAGCACTGTGGGAGGCCGAGGTGGGTGGATCGCCTGAGGTCAGGAGTTTGAGACCAGCCTGGCCAACATGGTGAAACCCCATCTCTACTAAAAATACAAAATTAGCTGGGCGTGGAGGCGCATGCCTGTAGTCCCAGCTACTTGGGAGGCTGAGGCAGGAGAATTGCTTAGACCCGGGAGGTGGAGGTTGTAGTGAGCTGAGATCACACCACGGAAATCCAGCTCTGGGTGACAGAGCAAGACTCCGTTTCGGGAAAAATAAAATAAATAGGCCGGGTGCGGTGGCTCACGCCTGTAATCCCAGCACTTTGGGAGGCCAAGGCGGACAGATCACAAGGTCAGGAGATCGAGACCATCCTGGCTAACACGGTGAAACCGGCAGATCACAAGGTCAGGAGATCGAGACCATCCTGGCTCACACAGTGAAACCCCATCTTTACTAAAAAATACAAAAAAAAAATTAGCCAGGCGTGGTGGCGGGCGCTTGCAGTCCCAGCTACTCCGGAGGCTGAGGCAGGAGAATGGTGTGAACCCGGGAGGCGGAGCTTGCAGTGAGTCGAGATCGCACTACTGCACTCCAGCCTGGGCAACAGAGCAAGACTCCATCTCAAAAAGTAAAATAAAATAAAATACATAAATAAATAAATTGCAACTTCATTCAATCTGTCCAGTTACAGAAGTAGAAAGAAGCTGAAGGATCCTTCCCCGTTTCTAGAGCTGCGCTGCACGGCATAGGAACCAGTGGCCACAGGTGTCGAAGTTCAAACTGACAATAATCAGCTTGAATTCCGAATCTGGTTCTTGTTATATTTTCCACATTTCAAGTGCTCAGAAGCCGTATGTGGCCGGTGGCTCCTGCACTGGACAGCCCAGAAGAGACCATTTCATTCCTGCAGACAAGACTAGTCAAAGTGCCCTGCTATTCTAGACAGAAAAGCACTCAATTTCAAAAACCTTCAAACGCAAAGACTTCTAGTGGAGATTTCCCTAAAAACCTATTTCACACAGTTTATGGTTTATTTTACGGTTTATCATTTCCTTTTTTTTTTTTTTTTGAGACGAAGTCTCGCTCCCAGGTTGGAGTGCAGTGGCGCAATCTCTGCTCACTGTAACCTCCGGCTCCCGGGTTCAAGTGATTCTCCTGCCTCAGCCTCCCGAGTAGCTGGGATTACAGGTGCCCGTCATCACGCCCAGCTAATTTTTGTATTTTTAGTAGAGATGGGGTTTCACCATGTTGACCAGGCTAGTCTTGAACTCCTGACCTCAAGTGATCCACTTGCCTTGTCCTCCCAAGTGCTGGGATTACAGGCATGAGCCACTGGGCCAGGCCTATCATTTGTATTTCAAACAGCATGGGTATAAAATGGCCTAATAATTACAGTGCATAGCCACAGTCATCCCCGTGGAAGAGAATCACATGTGTCCCTTATAAAAATACCTAGATTTCGGCTGGGCGCGGTGGCTCATGCTTGTAATCCCAGCACTTTGGGAGGAGGCTGAGGTGGGCGGATCATGAGGTCAGGAGATCGAGACCACGGTGAAACCCCGTCTCTACTAAAAATACAAAAAAATTAGCCGGGCGTGGTGGCGGGTGCCTGTAGTCCCAGCTACTCGGAGAGGCTGAGGCAGGAGAATGGCGTGAACCCGGGGGGCGGAGCTTGCAGTGAGCCGAGATTGCCCACCTCCCCCCCACCCGGGGGACAAGGCGGAGCCCCCCCCCAAAAAAAAAAAAAAAAAAAACCTAGATTTCTAGTCTCCTTTGTAAACAACCTGGACACACTCAACTCTTGGAAAGTTCCTCTGCTCACCTGAAAGTCACAGGGGAGATTTTCCCCATGAGGGCGTAGGCCGTGACGCTCTGAAGGTGGAACAGGACTCCATCTGTCAGAAGCAGCAACACCACGTCCTGGTTGTAGCTGAAGCTCTTCCCGCTCCTCCCGATCACTGGGACGTCCTATGTGGCAAACAAAAGGATACTCTATTGGTTTCCATTTTCCATTCACTAGTCATCCACCAAAAACGCCCAGCATCACTCCTGCCCAGAAACTGGGTAAAGCTGCTGCCACTGAGGACAGCTCTGAAAACGCCTCGAGGGGACAGCTGAACTGTGCACTCATCCATTTTCTGTTTTTTTTCTTTCTGTTTTTATTACTTTTTGCACTAATTAATTTTCACCATGCTGATGCAAATGGACAACAAGCACATGAAAGAGGCTGAACATCACCATCATCAGGAAAATGCAACAGAAACCCCAATGAGGGGCTGGGTGTGGCCAGTCTGGCCAACACGGTGAAACCTCGTTTCTACTAAAAATATATAAACTAGCCAGGCGTGGTGGCGGGCGCCTGTAATCCCAGCTACTCGGGAGGCTGAGGCAGGACAATCACTTAAACCCAGGAGGCGGAGGTTGCAGTGAGCTGAGATCGCACCACTGCACCCCAGCCTGGGCAACAGAGTGAGATTCCATCTCAAAACAAACAAAAAAAATTAAACATAGAATTATTATGTAATCCAGCAGTTCCACTGCTGGGTATACACCCACGAGAACTGATGGCCCTGGCCGGCAACCACAACTTCCTCACAGGGAGAATGGCCAACTCAGTCAGCCTTGACAGCTAATGGATTAAAATCCAGAAAACCACAATAAGAACAGAACTTGAAACTGCATCTTACCCAGAGAACCCTCTGTGTCGGGGACTCTAGGGAAGTCTACAAATTGCATTTAGAAGGTCCATGAACTCAACTGGGAAAAAACTGCATCTGTATCTTTACTAACCTTCACTTGAAACTCAGCATTTCATTCAATTATGAATGTTGGGAATACTATAATAATACTACAAATAGGCCAGGTGCAGTGGCTCATGCCTGTAATCCCAGCACTTTGGGAGGCCGAGGCAGGTGGATCACCTGAGGTCAGGAGTTTGAGACCAGCCTGACCAACATGGTGAAATCCTGTCTCTACTAAAAATACAAAAATTAGCAGGCCATGGTGGCACATATTCCCAGCTACTTGGGAGTCTGAGGCAGGAGAATCACTTGAACCCGGGAGGCGGAGGTTGCAGTGAGCCGAGATCACACCACGGCACTCCAGCCTGGGCGATGAAGAGTAAAACTCCATCTCAAAAAAACACCTACAGACACTTTCATATCTTGTTAGCAGTTGTTGCTGATGCCCTGAAATACTATTTACCCTCATCACTACATCAAATTACCACAGATATTAGGCTTACTGCTAGATCTGGTTATTTAATGAGTTAATAAAGAGGTACCTATTATTAAAAATGATACTAAAAACAGAATTGAAAGCACGGTCTAAGGGATATTTGCATACCCACGTTCACTACAGGATTATTTGTAACTGCCAAAGGCAGAAAGAGCCCACAATGGGTGGATGAATAAACAGAATGTGGTCTTACCCACACAATGGAGTATTATTCAACCTTAAAAAGGAAAAAAGGGGCTAGGTGCGGTGGCTCACGCCTGTAGTCCCAGCACTTTGGGAGGCCGAGGCAGGCAGATCAAAAGGTCAGGAGATCGAGACCATCCTGGCTAACATGGTGAAACCCTGTCTCTACTAAAAATACAAATAATTAGCCGAGTGTGGTGGCGGGCACCTGTAGTCCCAGCTATTCAGGAGGCTGAGGCAGGAGAATGGTGTAACTAAACCCAGGAGGTGGAGCTTGCAGTGAGCCGAGATCACGCCACTGCACTCCAGCCTGGGTGACAGAATGAGACTCTGTCTCAAAAAAAAAAAAAAAGGAAAAAAGGCTGAACGCAGTGGCTCATGCCTGTAATCCCAAGTGGGAGCCACCTTTGAGAAGCCAAAGCTTGAGCCTAGGAGTCTGAGACCAGCCTGGGCAATACAGTAAGACCCTATCAATACAAAAAATAAAAAAAATGGCTGCATGCGGCAGGGCGCGGTGGCTCATGCCTGTACTCCCAGCACTTTGGGAGGCCGAGGCGGGCAGATCACGAGGTCAGGAGATCAAGAGCATCCTGGCTAACACGGTGAAACCCTGTCTCTACTAAAAATACAAAAAAATTAGCCGGGCATGGTGGGGGGCGCCTGTAGTCCCAACTACTAAGGAGGCTGAGGCAGGAGAATTGCGTCAACCCAGGAGACGGAGCTTGCAGTGAGCCGAGATCGCGCCACTGCACTCCAGCCTGGGTGACAAAGCGAGACTCTGTCTCAAAAAAAAAAAAAAAATTGGCTGCATGCAGTGGCTCACAGCTGTAATCCCAGCACTTTGGGAGGCCGAGGTGGGCAGATCACTTGAGGTCAGGAGTTCAAGACCAGCCTGCAGTGAGCCCAGATCGCGCCACTGCAACATGGGCAACACAGTGAAACCCTGTCTCTACTAAAAACACAAAAATTAGCCAGAGTGGTGGCACACACCTGTAATCCCAACTACTCAGGAGGCTGAGGCAGGAGAATCGCTTGAACCCGGGAGGTGGAGGCTGTAGTGAGCCAAGATTGCCCCACTGCGCTTCCAGCCTGGGTAACAGAGCAAGACTCCGTTTCAAAAAATAAAAATAAATAAATAAATAGATAAGCCAGGTGTGGTGCATGCCTGTCGTCCCAGCTGTTTGGGAGGCTGAGGCAGGAGAATCACTTGAGCCTGGAAGGCTGTGGCTGCAGTGAGTTATGATGCTGCAGTGCTCTGCAGCCTCGGTGACACAGCAAGACCCAGTCTCAAAAAATACAAAGGAAAGAAACTCTGATACATGCAACAACACGTGTAAACCTCAGAACACCAAAAACACCACGCTGTGTGAGACAAGCAGACACAGGACAGATGTGATATGATTCCACTTGTATGAGGTCCTTAGAGTCGTCAAATTGAGAGACAGAAAGTGGAATGCGGGTACCAGGGCTGGGGGATAAGAATGGGGAGTATGAGAGTGTAGAGGTTCAGTTTTGCAAAATGAAGAGTTCTGGAGATGGGTGATGGTGATGGCCACTCAGCTTTACACTTAAAAATAGTTAAAATGGCGGCCAGGCACAGTGGCTCATGCCTGTAATCCCAGCACTTTGGGAGGCCGAGGCGGGTGGATCACGAGCTCAGGGGTTCAAGACTGGCCTGGCCAACATGGTGAAACCCCGTCTCTACTAAAAATGCAAAAAATTGGCCGGGTGCGGTGGCTCATGCCTGTAATCCAGCACTTTGGGAGGCCGAGGCGGACAGATTGCTTGAGGTCAGGAGTTTGAAACCAGCCTGGCCAACATGGTGAAACCCCATCTCTACTAAAAATAAAAAAATTAGTCAGGCATGGTGGTGGCAGGCGCCTGTAATCCCAGCTACTCGGGAGGCTGAGGCAGGAGAATCGCTTGAACCCGGAGGCGGAGGCTGCAGTGAGCCCAGATCACGCCACTGTACTCCAGCCTGGGCGACAAGAGAGAGACTTAGTCTCAAAAAAAAAAAAAAAAAAATTACCTGGGCATAGTGGCACGCACCTGTAGTCCCAGCTACTTGGGAAGCTGAGGCAGGAGAATAACTTGAGCCTGGTAGGCAGACTTGGCAGTGAGCAGAGATCGTGCCATTGCACTCCAGCCTGGGATATAGAGCGAGACTCCTTATCAAAAAAAAAAAAAAAGTTTTTCTAATAAAAAAAAGAAATTAAGCTAACCTAAAAGTCCTCTCAAGTTGAATGATGAAGAATCAAAACAAAACAAACAAACAATAAACAAAATAAAAGTCTTCACACAAAAGTCTGAGCTGCAAACCCCGAGTGGCTCCCAGGGCAACTCAGCTAAGCAGGACCCGCAGCGGAGCTGGGCCCACCAGCCAGCATACGGCCTGGAAACGGAAGTCATTCTGCTCCTGAATCACCAGAGAAGGCAGCCGGGCAAGTAAGGACGGGACACCTGTGTCTGAAACCCACCGTGAAGAAGACCCGGGCCGGGACGAGCATGGCCACCGCGGCGGCGCTGGTGTAGAACTGCAGCTCCGGGGCCCTGTGGGCGACAGAACACGCTGGGCTCCCCCGTGTCAGGAGAGGCCGTGTTCACATGCAGCTCCCTCACAGCAAGAACACCCAGGCACCCCAGACCACGTTCATTCTCTCTAGGCAGGACTAGGGCCGCTGCAGCTTCCCAGAAATGAAAGCGCAAATGCACACCAGGCTGGCCGAGGGGTTCAAGGGAGCAGCTGAGAAACAGGCGGGTCCCTCCCGAGCTTAGACAGGGTACTTGTAAAGGCCACCCAAGCCAGACAGGAAGGGAGTCAGGTCTGTGGGGTGTTCTGACTCTTACAGTGGGCAGGAAGTCCTCTTCGACTTATGACTTGGAGATTTCGCTGAAGAATAATACTTACGAGAACCTGTATTTGTCCCCGCTGAGAAGCTTTTTTGAAAAAACATTTTGCAAACTAGAATAAAGAAAAGAGGTTATGCATCAATACTAGTCCTTGGCACGGAACATCAGGGAGACAAGGTGTCTGCGCTCACACGGAGCGATGGCAGCAATGACCAGACCTCAGTGGTGCCCTCCACCACGCCTGGCTAATTTTTGTATTTTTAGTAGAGATGGGGTTTCACCATGTTGGCCAGGCTGGTCTCCAACTCATCATCTCGTGATCCACCCGCCTCAGCCTCCCAAAGTGCTGGGATTACAGGCGTGAGCCATTGCACCCAACAAATTTTTTTTTTTTTTTTTGAGACGGAGTCTCGCTCTGTCCCCCAGGCTGGAGTGCAGTGGCGCGATCTCGGCTCACTGCAAGCTCCGCCTCCCGGGTTCACGCCATTCTCCTGCCTCAGCCTCTCCGAGTAGCTGGGACTACAGGCGCCCGCCACCACGCCCGGCTAATTTTTTGTATTTTTAGTAGAGACGGGGTTTCACCGTGGTCTCGATCTCCTGACCTCGTGATCCGCCCGCCTCGGCCTCCCAAAGTGCTGGGATTACAAGCGTGAGCCACCGCACCTGGCCTAACAAATTTTTATTTTTACTTCTATATTATTCAAAATCTCACCACAAACCTGTTTTGCTTATTAGTAATAATGATAAACTCTCAGACACCAGTGGTGGTGTCTTTTCCTTTCTTTCCTCAAAAGCAGGAAAAGCCTTTAGAAGCCAGTCATTCTCAAAGGGCAGGTTTTGCCAGGGCTGGAGTGTGGCCATTAACAGCACGGCAGGGATGTGGACGCCCAATTCTGGGTGAATCTGAACAGCCCCTGAGGTGCAGCGTCCACCGCTCTTCTCTGAGTGACAAAGACACGAGTAACAGGGCCCTCTCCTCTGGGACCCGGCAACACGCTGTCCTCGCTGTGGGAGTCGGCCTCTCATCCTTTCTGCCATCGTGACATCAGGACACATACGGCCACCAAGGAAGCAGAGGATCTGCCTGACCTGGAGGCCACGCAGCTCCCAAACAGGCAGAACCTGCCGCTGGGGGACTGTCCCTGCTCTGGCAGCTGCATGAAGACACACCGAGTGAGACACACTGCTGAGCGTATGCCACGCGTTTCAGCATTTATCAGCTAACCGTGTCTCCATGGTTAGCATTTTAAGTATCAAGACCGTCCATCCTGAAATTGCGGCTTGTTTTTGAGAAACTCACCTTACGGGGATACCTGCTGTTTTGCTCTTTAGGAAAGGGTAGCATCGGACGCACCTGCTTTGGCTCACCGGAGGAATTCTCAGCTCACCTGAGAATCCGCACACCCAGATGCAGGTGAGCGAGCACCGGGTCTCGTCCCCCTCACGCCCTTCTCTGTGACTCACCAGTCCATGATGTTGGTGGACAGTGCGGCTGAGAACCCCAGGACGTTGAAGCTGATCTCAGTGGCCGTGCACAACGCCAGCCCGCCCATGACTGGGATGAGGGAGAGGTTGACCAGCAGCCCTGGCGAGAGGACAGCCACTGTGAGTGGCTGACCCACCGGGCGGAAGCTCCCTCCCGAGGGCCAGGCTGTTTCCATCCCCTCTTATGAAAGGAACAGACGCTTCCTTCAATTCAAAAACAATACTTGTCAGTTTCTTCACATTGTGAGATAAAGCAAATCAAAGTCCATGTCTGCGAACAAGCCCTGTCCCCACGGCAAAGGTGGCGCCTTTCACTCTGCATGAGTGGGCGGGCGAGCCACAGACACCTTCCTGATTCTGTGAACGCTCCTGTGAAACGGTGAGTGTGAAGGAGATGGTCCCCAGGGAACTGCAGAGAAAGCGGGCCTGTGGGCCGGGAGGGGAATGCCCACATTGAGTTTATGCTTTTCTGTTTCCTTCTGAAATGTAACAAAACACTTTTACGTGAAGGATTTTTAAAAAATCTACGAAACACGGCTCACACCTGTAATCCCAGCACTTTGGGAGGCTGAGGCAGGAGGACCACTTGAGCCCAGGGGTTCAAGAACAGGGCTGAGCAACGGCGAGACCCCCACCTCTACAAACAATACAAAAATTAGCTGGGTGTGGTGGCACACGCCTGTGGTCCCAGATACTGGGGAGGCTGAGGTGGGAGGGTCACCTGCGTAGGGGAGGCCGAGGCTGCAGTGAGCTGTGATCACGCCACTGCGCTCCAGCCCAGGTGTTAAGAGTGAGACCTTGTCTCAAAAGAAGAAAAAGAAACGTGAGTCAAGTTAACGTGGGAAACCCACAGATGCGGCCCAGCCGAGACCCTGGCGTAGCAGAGGGACCTGATTCCGTGTGGGGAGGCTCCAGCCACAGGGGAGTCCTCTCGTTTGCCAGTCTTGTCCTCTGATGGAAACTGGTTGAATCACAGACAATATTTATGAAAATTGTAGAGAAAACTGGAGACCGTGAATGCCATTTCACCCTTCACGGAGGACGTGCTGCTGCTGCTGACATGCAGCTGGGGTGTCATAGACGCCTTTATCCAGCACCAGATTCCTATCTCAGCTGAAGGTCTGGAGTCTGGGGTTCCCCATGGTGGGGCGTCCATTCCAGCTTGTGCCCCTCCAGCCGCAGGAGACTGCTCTGCTCAGAAACCATTAGCAAATGCACCGGGGAGGGTGGTGCCTTAAGACAGGGTCAGTTCCAGCCGGGCGTGGTGGCTCACGCTTGTAATCCCAGCACTTTGGGAGGCCGAGGCGGGCGGATCACGAGGTCAGCAGATCGAGACCACGGTGAAACCCCGTCTCTACTAAAAATACAAAAAAATTAGCCGGGCGTAGTGGCGGGCACCTGTAGTCCCAGCTACTCGGAGAGGCTGAGGCAGGAGAATGGCGTGAACCCGGGAGGCGGAGCTTGCAGTGAGCCGAGACTGCGCCACTGCACTCCAGCCTGAGCGACAGAGCAAGACTCCGTCTCAAAAAAAAAAAAAAAAAAAGACAGGGTCAGTTCTCTGGGCTGCCAGAGGCTCCGGAAGCTGGGTGCCTCAGGCCCCGGCAGCTCCGTCACTCTCCAACGCCTCCCCACAGACTCCTTTTTGCTAAATGGTATCAAGATCTTCTCGTTGTTGTCAGCAAGAGAGTTGGTTTTCTAACATCTTATCTACCATGGTTGGAGGTCAAATCGACATGTTAAACTTGCTGGAAATAAACGACTCCTTTCTTGCATGGCTCGATGGGCAATAAGGTTCCTCTGTGTCATTTTGTTTATGATTTTTTGGATTGCTTTTTAAAGCCGGACGCGGCAGCTGACGGCTGTAATCCCAGCACTTTAGGAAGCCGAGGCAGGAGGATCACTTGAGGTAAGGAGTTCAGGACCAGGTTGGGCAACATAGTGAGACCCCATCTCTATAAAAAACACAAAAATGAGGCCGGGGGTGCTCATACATGCACTGAGGGTTGGCCCTGCTGTTCTCGGCTTCTCAAGTTCTGGAGCTGGAGATGAACTCGGACCTCAAGGCTCAGCTCAGGGAGCTGATTACTACAGCAGCGAGGGAAACTGAAGTTGTTGGTGGTCAGAAAGTTATCACGGGCAAGTGCAGCAGCTCACGCCTGGAATCCCAGCACTGTGGGAGGCTGAGGTGGGCAGATCAGAAGGTCAGGAGCTCGAGACCAGGGTGGCCAACGTGGTGAAACCCCATCTCTACTAAAAATACAAAAATTAGCTGGGTGTGGTGGCAGGCGCCTGTAATCCCAGCTACTCGGGAGGCTGAAGCAGGAGAATCGCTTGAACCCGGGAGGCAGAGGCTGCAGTGAGCCAAGATCATGCCACTGCACTCTAGCCTGGGCAACAGAGCGAGACTCCATCTCAAAAAAAAGAGGGCTGGGTGTGGTGGCTCACACCTGTAATCCCAGCACTTTGGGAGACTGAGGCGAGCGGATCAACAAGGTCAGGAGATCGAGACCATCCTGGCTAACACGGTGAAACCCAGTCTCTACTAAAAATACAAAAAATTAGCTGGATGTGGTGGTGGGTGGTGGGCGCCTGTAGTCCCAGCTACTCAGGAGGCTGAAGAAGGAGAATGGCGTGAACCCGGGAGGCAGAGCATGCAGTGAGCCAAGATTGCGCCACTGCACTCCAGCCCGGGCGAGAGAGTGAGACTCTGTCCAAAAAAAAAAAAAAAAAAGAAAAAAAAAGTTATCATAATCTTTGCTCCTGTTCTGCCACTGAAATCATTCCACAACATCCAAGTCTGGCTAGTAAGTGAATTGGAGAAAAAGTTCACTGGTAAGTATGTTGTCTATTGCTTAGAAGAAAATTCTGCCTAAACCAACTCAAAAAAGGTGTACAAAAAATAAGCAAAAGCGTCCGAGGATCCACGCTCCGACAGCCGCGCACGTCTCAATCCTTGAGGACTCGGTCTTCCCAGGTGAAATTCTGGGCAGGAGAATCCGCGTGAAATGGACACAGCAGCTCACAAGGGTTCATTCAGACAAAGCCCAGCAGAACAATGTGGAACGCAAGGTCTGAACTTTTTCTGGTGTCAGTAAGAAGCTCACAGCCAAGGCTGTTAATTCTGAATCCCCAGAGTTCCAAGTTTCAATTGTTAAGAAAAATGACTAACGTATATTCACGGTGAAAAAACAAAAAAACACACAAAATACAAAAATTAGCCGGGCATGGTGGCACATGCCTGAGGTCCCAGCTACCCAACAGGCTGAGGTGGGAGGATCGCCTAAGCTGGGAGGCAGAGGTTGCAGTGAGTCGTGACCTCGCCACTGCACTCAGCTTGGGTGACAGAGCAAGACCCTGTCTCAAAAACAAAAAAAACAACGAAAACGGAGTTGACTTTCAGGCTTTGATTTTGTTATAATCACCTAACCGTGTGTGCGGGTCTCAAGTGCACGTGGGGCAAGCCCAACCCCGCCTTGGACCCTCGGCCTCCTCCCGTCCCCAAAGGCAGACAGACACTTCCCTTGGCCTTAAGATCTTGTCGTTTCTTAAATAAGCGAACACGTGTGCACCCCCCCACTCTGTGCAAGACGCCACGCTCTGTGGGTGCCTCTGCCCCTCGCTGGTTTTCATGCAGCCACACACTGGGTATGCGACATGGGGCCGACGTGTCGCTGGAAATCGCCTGTGAGTCATTAAGAGGTGGGAGAGGCAGGAGCCTGGGTTGCAGCTGAGGTCAGGGGCTGTGGCCCAGGAGAGGCCTGTGGTGGCGGGTGCTGGGGAGGCTGTGGGGTGCTGGCACAGGCAAGCCCACGGGCCAGAAGCCACTGCCGCCAGTGTGGTGCTGGCCGAAGGCGGCCCCCATCTGTCCTCTTCAGGTCAGTGATTGGCACCTGCAGTAATCTTGCTTGCCAGGAATCTGTCCAGTTCCCACCTGTTGCCCCACCCAGTTAGGCACAACCCTGCCCTGACCTCCGCATGCCAGTGTGGGAACACCTGGCAGATGACAGGCTCCAAGACACCCCCGCACACGTGACTGTGGGGAAAACGTTTCAAGAGAGAAGTGAAGGCACTGCCAGTGTGGGCACTGCTCTGAGTGGTCCTCCCGGAAGAGCCTCATGGCAGGCGGCAAAGACGGGCACCACGGATGGAGGCCCGGGATGGTGGGGCGCAGGCGGAGGGGTGGGGCCCGGGGGCCTCACCTGTGTACTCCCCCAGAATCATCCGAGACATGATCACCGTGAAGATGGGGGCGGAGCTCTTCACCGTCTCAGCAAACGAAACCGCCACATTTTTCAGGCTGACCAAACCCAAAACCACAGTTGCAAACCTAAAAATGAGCCAAAAGCACCATTACCTTAGAATGAGTCTGTCTGCCTGCACCCACCGGGCAGGCTCTCCAAGGGGCTCGCTCGGTCGGTGGGCATGTCGGTGGGCACGTCGGCCCCTCTCCGCCCACCTCCTCATCACCAACGTGGTGCCTGGACCCGCTTCTGTGACGCTTTAGGTCGAGCCCCCAGGAAACGGCACTGCGCTCAGTGTGAAGTGACTTCTTTTTTTTTTTTTTTTTTTTTTTTTTTTTTTTG